>NC_069505.1:407002575-407020075 GCF_027579735.1 Bombina bombina
TATAAGAGGAAAATGATTTTAGCAACCGTTACTAAAATCCATGGCTGTTCCACACAGGACTGTTGAGAGGAATTAACTTCAGTTGGGGGAACAGTGAGCAGACTTTTGCTGCTTGAGGTATGACACATTCTAACAAGACGATGTAATGCTGGAAGCTGTCATTTTCCCTATGGGATCCGGTAAGCCATTTTTATTACAGACAGTACATAAGGGCTTAACAAGGGCTTATTAAGACTGTAGACATTTTCTGGGCTAAATCGATTCTTAATAAACATATTTAGCCTTGAGGAATCATTTAATCTGGGTATTTTTGTAAAATAATATCGGCAGGCACTGTTTTAGACACCTTATTCTCTAGGGTCTTTCCCTAATCATAGGCAGAGCCTCATTTTCGCGCCGGTATTGCGCACTTGTTTTTGAGAAGCATGACATGCAGTCGCATGTGTGAGGAGCTTTGGGCTTGGTTGGGTCTCAGCAAAGCAGATACCAGGGACTGTAAAGGGGTTAAAGATAAAAACGGCTCCGGTTCCGTTATTTTAAGGGTTAAAGCTTCCAAATTTGGTGTGCAATACTTTTAAGGCTTTAAGACACTGTGGTGAAATTTTGGTGAATTTTGAACAATTCCTTCATACTTTTTCGCAATTGCAGTAATAAAGTGTGTTCAGTTTAAAATTTAAAGTGACAGTAACGGTTTTATTTTAAAACGTTTTTTGTACTTTGTTATCAAGTTTATGCCTGTTTAACATGTCTGAACTACCAGATAGACTGTGTTCTGAATGTGGGGAAGCCAAGGTTCCTTCTCATTTAAATAGATGTGATTTATGTGACACTGAAAATGATGCCCAAGATGATTCCTCAAGCGAGGGGAGTAAGCATGGTACTGCATCATTCCCTCCTTCGTCTACACCAGTCTTGCCCACTCAGGAGGCCCCTAGTACATCTAGCGCGCCAATACTCCTTACTATGCAACAATTAACGGCTGTAATGGATAATTCTATCAAAAACATTTTAGCCAAAATGCCCACTTATCAGCGTAAGCGCGACTGCTCTGTTTTAGATACTGAAGAGCATGAGGACGCTGATGATAATGGTTCTGATATGCCCCTACACCAGTCTGAGGGGGCCAGGGAGGTTTTGTCTGAGGGAGAAATTTCAGATTCAGGGAAAATTTCTCAACAAGCTGAACCCGATGTGATTACATTTAAGTTTAAGTTGGAACATCTCCGCGCTCTGCTTAAGGAGGTGTTATCCACTCTGGATGATTGTGAGAATTTGATCATCCCAGAGAAACTATGTAAAATGGACAAGTTCCTAGAGGTCCCGGGGCCCCCAGAAGCTTTTCCTATACCCAAGCGGGTGGCGGACATTGTAAATAAAGAATGGGAAAGGCCCGGTATACCTTTCGTCCCTCCCCCCATATTTAAAAAATTGTTTCCTATGGTCGACCCCAGAAAGGACTTATGGCAGACAGTCCCCAAGGTCGAGGGGGCGGTTTCTACTTTAAACAAACGCACCACTATACCCATAGAAGATAGTTGTGCTTTCAAAGATCCTATGGATAAAAAATTAGAAGGTTTGCTTAAAAAGATGTTTGTTCAGCAAGGTTACCTTCTACAACCAATTTCTCCAACATAGGTGTGTCCAGTCCACGGCGTCATCCTTACTTGTGGGAATATTCTCTTCCCCAACAGGAAATGGCAAAGAGCCCAGCAAAGCTGGTCATATGATCCCTCCTAGGCTCCGCCTACCCCAGTCATTCTCTTTGCCGTTGCACAGGCAACATCTCCACGGAGATGGCTAAGAGTTTTTTGGTGTTTAAATGTAGTTTTTATTCTTCAATCAAGTGTTTGTTATTTTAAAATAGTGCTGGTATGTACTATTTACTCTGAAACAGAAAAGAGAAGAAGATTTCTGTTTGTGAGAGGAAGATGATTTTAGCAAACGTTACTAAAATCGATTGCTGTTTCCACACAGGACTGTTGAGATGAAGTAACTTCAGTTGGGGGAAGCAGTTGGCAGACTTTTCTGCCTGAGGTATGATGGCCACATTTCTAACACGACTTGGTAATGCTGGAAGGCTGTCATTTTCCCTATGGGGACCGGTAAGCCATTTTCTTAGATTAAGTATAAGAATGAAGGCTTTATAAGGGCTTAAAAAACTGGTAGACATTTTTCTGGGCTAAAACGATTACTTGCTAAGCATATTTGACAGATTATAGCGCTTTATAGTTATTATAATCTTGGGGATTGTTGTTAAAAAACGGCAGGCACTGTATGGACACCTTTTTCAGATGGGGGCCTTTTCTAGTCATAGGCAGAGCCTCATTTTCGCGCCACTAATGCGCAGTTGTTTTTTGGAAAGCAAGGCATGCAGATGCATGTGTGAGGAGCTAAGAACCACTGAAAAAGCTTATAGAAGGCGTCATTTGGTATCGTATTCCCCTCTGGGCTTGGTTGGGTCTCAGCAAAGCAGATTCCTGGGACTGTATAGGGGTTAAATGTAAAAACGGTTCCGTTATTTTAAGGGTTAAAGCTTTCAAATTTGGTGTGCAATACTTTTAAGGCTTTAAGACACTGTGGTGAAATTTTGGTGAATTTTGAACAATTGCTTCATACTTTTTCGCATATTCAGTAATAAAGTGTGTTCTGTTTAAAATTTAAAGTGACAGTAACGGTTTTATTTTAAAACGTTTTTTGTGCTTTGTTGACTAGTTTAAGCCTGTTTAACATGTCTGAACCATCAGATAAACGATGTTCTATATGTATGAAAGCCAATGTGTCTCCCCATTTAAATATATGTGATAATTGTGACATGGTGTCCAAACAAAGTAGGGACAATGATGCCACAGATAATAATAGTGCCCAAGATGATTCTTCAGATGAGGGGAGTAAGCATGGTACTGCATCACCCCCTTCTGTGTCTACACCAGTTTTGCCCACACAAGAGGCCCCTAGTACATCTAGTGCGCCAATACTTATTACTATGCAACAATTAACGGCTGTTATGGATAATTCTATTGCAAATATTTTATCTAAAATGCCTACTTATCAAAGAAAGCGCGATTGCTCTGTTTTAAACACTGAAGAGCAAGAGGACGCTGATGATAACGCTTCTGACATACCCTCACACCAATCTGAAGGGGCCAGGAGGGAGGTTTTGTCTGAGGGAGAAATTTCAGATTCAGGGAAAATTTCTCAACAAGCTGAACCTGATGTTGTAACATTTAAATTTAAATTAGAACATCTCCGCGCACTGCTTAAGGAGGTATTATCTACTCTGGATGATTGTGACAATTTGGTCATTCCAGAGAAATTATGTAAGATGGACAAGTTCCTAGAGGTTTCCGGTGCCCCCCGATGTTTTTCCTATACCCAAGCGGGTGGCGGATATAGTAAACAAGGAATGGGAAAGGCCCGGCATACCTTTTGTGCCTCCCCCTATATTTAAGAAATTATTTCCTATAGTCGACCCCAGAAAGGACTTATGGCAGACAGTGCCTAAGGTCGAGGGGGCGGTCTCTACTCTAAACAAACGCACTACTATTCCCATAGAAGATAGTTGTGCTTTTAAAGATCCTATGGATAAAAAATTAGAGGGTTTGCTTAAAAAAATGTTTGTTCAGCAAGGTTACCTTCTTCAACCAATTTCATGCATTGTTCCTGTCACTACGGCAGCGTGTTTCTGGTTCGAAGAACTAGAAAAGTCGCTCGATAAAGAATCTTCGTATGAGGAGGTTATGGACAGAGTTCATGCACTTAAATTGGCTAACTCTTTTATTCTAGATGCCGCTTTGCAATTAGCGAGATTAGCGGTGAAAAATTCAGGGTTTGCTATCGTGGCGCGCAGAGCGCTCTGGCTGAAATCTTGGTCAGCGGATGTGTCTTCCAAGACAAAATTGCTTAACATCCCTTTCAAGGGCAAAACACTGTTTGGGCCTGATTTGAAAGAGATTATTTCAGACATCACCGGAGGAAAGGGCCACGCCCTTCCTCAGGATAGGTCTTTTAAGGCTAGAAATAAGCCTAATTTTCGTCCCTTTCGCAGAAACGGACCTGCCTCTACTTCTACATCCTCTAAGCAAGAGGGTAATACTTCTCAACCCAAACCAGCCTGGAGACCGATGCAAGGCTGGAACAAGGGTAAGCAGGCCAAGAAGCCTGCCACTGCTACCAAAACAGCATGAAGGGATGGCCCCCGATCCGGGACCGGATCTGGTGGGGGGCAGACTTTCTCTCTTTGCTCAGGCCTGGGCAAGAGATGTTCAGGATCCTTGGGCTCTAGAAATAGTTTCTCAAGGTTATCTCCTGGAATTCAAGGAACTACCCCCAAGGGGAAGGTTCCACAGGTCTCAATTATCTTCAAACCAAATAAAAAGACAGGCATTCTTACATTGTGTAGAAGACCTGTTAAGGATGGGAGTAATTCATCCAGTTCCATTAAGAGAACAAGGGATGGGGTTTTACTCCAACCTGTTCATAGTTCCCAAAAAAGAGGGAACGTTCAGACCAATTCTAGATCTCAAGATCCTAAACAAATTTCTCAGGGTTCCATCGTTCAAAATGGAAACCATTCGAACGATCCTTCCTACCATCCAGGAAGGTCAATTCATGACCACGGTGGATTTAAAGGATGCGTACCTCCATATTCCTATCCACAAGGAACATCATCAGTTCCTAAGGTTCGCTTTTCTGGACAAGCATTACCAGTTTGTGGCACTTCCATTCGGGTTAGCCACTGCTCCGAGAATTTTCACAAAGGTACTAGGGTCCCTTCTAGCGGTTCTAAGACCAAGGGGCATTGCAGTAGTACCTTACTTGGACGACATCCTGATTCAAGCGTCGTCTCTGTCAAAAGCAAAGGCTCATACGGACATCGTCCTAGCCTTTCTCAGATCTCAAGGATGGAAAGTAAACATAGAAAAAAGTTCTCTTTCCCCGTCAACAAGAGTTCCCTTCTTGGGAACAATAATAGACTCCTTAGAAATGAGAATTTTTCTGACAGAGGTCAGAAAATCAAAACTTCTAAGCTCTTGTCAAGTTCTTCATTCTGTTCTTCGTCCTTCCATAGCGCAGTGCATGGAAGTGATAGGATTGATGGTTGCAGCAATGGACATAGTTCCTTTTGCACGAATTCATCTAAGACCATTACAACTGTGCATGCTCAGACAGTGGAATGGGGATTATACAGACTTGTCTCCGACGATTCAAGTAGATCAAAGGACCAGAGATTCACTCCGTTGGTGGCTAATCCTGGACAATCTGTCACAGGGAATGAGCTTCCGCAGACCAGAGTGGGTCATTGTCACAACCGACGCCAGTCTGGTGGGCTGGGGCGCGGTCTGGGAACCCCTGAAAGCTCAGGGTCTATGGTCTCGGGAAGAATCTCTTCTCCCGATAAACATTCTGGAACTGAGAGCGATATTCAATGCTCTCAAAGCTTGGCCTCATCTAGCAAAGGCCAAATTCATAAGGTTTCAATCAGACAACATGACGACAGTTGCTTATATCAACCATCAGGGTGGAACAAGGAGTTCCCTGGCGATGGAGGAAGTGACCAAGATAATTCAATGGGCGGAGGATCACTCCTGCCACTTGTCTGCAATCCACATCCCAGGAGTGGAAAATTGGGAAGCGGATTTTCTGAGTCGTCAGACATTCCATCCGGGGGAGTGGGAACTCCACCCGGAAATCTTTGCCCAAATAACTCAATTATGGGGCATTCCAGACATGGATCTGATGGCGTCTCGCCAGAACTTCAAGGTTCCTTGTTACGGGTCCAGATCCAGGGATCCCAAGGCGACTCTAGTAGATGCACTAGTAGCACCTTGGACCTTCAACCTAGCTTATGTTTTCCCACCGTTTCCTCTCATTCCCAGGCTGGTAGCCAGGATCAACCAGGAGAGGGCTTCGGTGATCTTGATAGCTCCTGCGTGGCCACGCAGGACTTGGTATGCACACCTGGTGAATATGTCATCGGCTCCACCATGGAAGCTACCTTTGAGACAGGACCTTCTTGTTCAAGGTCCATTCGAACATCCGAATCTGGTTTCTCTCCAACTGACTGCTTGGAGATTGAACGCTTGATTTTATCAAAGCGTGGGTTTTCAGATTCTGTAATAGATACTCTTATTCAGGCTAGAAAGCCTGTAACTAGAAAAATTTACCATAAGATATGGAAAATATATATCTATTGGTGTGAATCTAAAGGATTCCCATGGAACAAGATAAAAATTCCTAGGATTTTATCCTTTCTACAAGAGGGTTTGGAGAAGGGATTATCTGCAAGTTCTCTGAAGGGACAGATTTCTGCGTTATCTGTTTTACTTCACAAAAGGCTGGCAGCTGTGCCAGACGTTCAGGCGTTTGTTCAGGCTCTGGTTAGAATCAAGCCTGTTTACAGACCTTTGACTCCTCCCTGGAGTCTCAATCTAGTTCTTTCAGTTCTTCAAGGGGTTCCGTTTGAACCCTTACATTCCGTAGATATTAAGTTATTATCTTGGAAAGTTTTGTTTTTGGTTGCAATTTCTTCTGCTAGAAGAGTTTCAGAGTTATCTGCTCTGCAGTGTTCTCCGCCCTATCTGGTGTTCCATGCAGATAAGGTGGTTTTGCGTACTAAGCCTGGTTTTCTTCCGAAAGTTGTTTCCAACAAGAATATTAACCAGGAGATAGTTGTACCTTCTTTGTGCCCGAATCCAGTTTCAAAGAAGGAACGTTTGTTACACAATTTGGACGTAGTCCGTGCTCTAAAATTCTATTTAGAGGCCACTAAAGATTTCAGACAAACTTCTTCTTTGTTTGCTGTTTATTCTGGTAAAAGGAGAGGTCAAAAAGCAACTTCTACCTCTCTTTCTTTTTGGCTTAAAAGCATTATCCGTTTGGCTTATGAGACTGCCGGACGGCAGCCTCCTGAAAGAATCACAGCTCACTCCACTAGGGCTGTGGCTTCCACATGGGCCTTCAAGAACGAGGCTTCTGTTGACCAGATATGTAAGGCAGCGACTTGGTCTTCACTGCACACTTTTGCCAAATTTTACAAATTTGATACTTTTGCTTCTTCAGAGGCTATTTTTGGGAGAAAGGTTTTGCAAGCCGTGGTGCCTTCCATTTAGGTGACCTGATTTGCTCCCTCCCTTCATCCGTGTCCTAAAGCTTTGGTATTGGTTCCCACAAGTAAGGATGACGCCGTGGACCGGACACACCTATGTTGGAGAAAACAGAATTTATGCTTACCTGATAAATTACTTTCTCCAACGGTGTGTCCAGTCCACGGCCCGCCCTGGTTTTTTTAATCAGGTCTGATGAATTATTTTCTCTAACTACAGTCACCACGGTATCATATGGTTTCTCCTATGCATATTTCCTCCTGTACGTCGGTCGAATGACTGGGGTAGGCGGAGCCTAGGAGGGATCATATGACCAGCTTTGCTGGGCTCTTTGCCATTTCCTGTTGGGGAAGAGAATATTCCCACAAGTAAGGATGACGCCGTGGACTGGACACACCGTTGGAGAAAGTAATTTATCAGGTAAGCATAAATTCTGTTTTCATGCATTGTCCCTGTCACTACAGCCGCGTGTTTCTGGTTCGATGAGCTAGAAAAGGCGATCGATAGTGATTCTCCTCCTTATGAGGAGATTATGGACAGAATCCGTGCTCTCAAATTGGCTAATTCTTTCACCCTAGACGCCACTTTGCAATTGGCTAGGTTAGCGGCGAAAAATTCTGGGTTTGCTATTGTGGCGCGCAGAGCGCTTTGGTTGAAATCTTGGTCAGCGGATGCGTCTTCCAAGAACAAATTGCTTAACATTCCTTTCAAGGGGAAAACGCTGTTTGGCCCTGACTTGAAAGAGATTATCTCTGATATCACTGGGGGTAAGGGCCACGCCCTTCCTCAGGATAGGTCTTTCAAGGCCAAAAATAAACCTAATTTTCGTCCCTTTCGTAGAAACGGACCAGCCCCAAGTGCTACGTCCTCTAAGCAAGAGAGTAATACTTCTCAAGCCAAGCCAGCCTGGAGACCAATGCAAGGCTGGAACAAGGGAAAGCAGGCCAAGAAACCTGCCACTGCTACCAAGACAGCATGAAATGTTGGCCCCCGATCCGGGACCGGATCTGGTGGGGGGCAGACTCTCTCTCTTCGCTCAGGCTTGGGCAAGAGATGTTCTGGATCCTTGGGCACTAGAAATAGTCTCCCAAGGTTATCTTCTGGAATTCAAGGGGCTTCCCCCAAGGGGGAGGTTCCACAGGTCTCAATTGTCTTCAGACCACATAAAGAGACAGGCATTCTTACATTGTGTAGAAGACCTGTTAAAAATGGGAGTGATTCATCCTGTTCCATTAGGAGAACAAGGGATGGGGTTCTACTCCAATCTGTTCGTAGTTCCCAAAAAAGAGGGAACGTTCAGACCGATCTTAGATCTCAAGATCCTAAACAAGTTTCTCAAGGTTCCATCGTTCAAAATGGAAACTATTCGAACAATTCTTCCTTCCATCCAGGAAGGTCAATTCATGACCACGGTGGATTTAAAGGATGCGTATCTACATATTCCTATCCACAAGGAACATCATCGGTTCCTAAGGTTCGCATTCCTGGACAAGCATTACCAGTTCGTGGCACTTCCTTTCGGATTAGCCACTGCTCCAAGGATTTTCACAAAGGTACTAGGGTCCCTTCTAGCGGTACTAAGACCAAGGGGCATTGCAGTAGTACCTTACTTGGACGACATTCTGATTCAAGCGTCGTCCCTTCCTCAAGCAAAGGCTCACACGGACATAGTCCTGGCCTTTCTCAGATCTCACGGATGGAAAGTGAACGTAGAAAAGAGTTCTCTATCTCCGTCAACAAGGGTTCCCTTCTTGGGAACAATAATAGACTCCTTAGAAATGAGGATTTTTCTGACAGAGGCCAGAAAAACAAAACTTCTAAACTCTTGTCAAACACTTCATTCCGTTCCTCTTCCTTCCATAGCGCAGTGCATGGAAGTAATAGGTTTGATGGTAGCGGCAATGGACATAGTTCCTTTTGCGCGCATTCATCTAAGACCATTACAACTGTGCATGCTCAGTCAGTGGAATGGGGACTATACAGACTTGTCTCCGACGATTCAAGTAAATCAGAGGACCAGAGACTCACTCCGTTGGTGGCTGTCCCTGGACAACCTGTCGCAAGGGATGACCTTCCGCAGACCAGAGTGGGTCATTGTCACGATCGACGCCAGTCTGATGGGCTGGGGCGCGCTCTGGGGACCCCTGAAAGCTCAGGGTCTTTGGTCTCGGGAAGAATCTCTTCTACCGATAAATATTCTGGAACTGAGAGCGATATTCAATGCTCTCAAGGCTTGGCCTCAGCTAGCAAAGGCCAAGTTCATACGGTTTCAATCAGACAACATGACGACTGTTGCGTACATCAACCATCAGGGGGGAACAAGGAGTTCCCTGGCGATGGAAGAAGTGACCAAAATCATTCATTGGGCGGAGACTCACTCCTGCCACCTGTCTGCAATCCACATTCCAGGGGTGGAAAATTGGGAAGCGGATTTTCTGAGTCGCCAGACATTACATCCGGGGGAGTGGGAACTCCATCCGGAAATCTTTGCCCAAATTACTCAATTGTGGGGCATTCCAGACATGGATCTGATGGCCTCTCGTCAGAACTTCAAGGTTCCTTGCTACGGGTCCAGATCCAGGGATCCCAAGGCGACTCTAGTAGATGCACTAGTAGCACCTTGGACCTTCAAACTAGCTTATGTATTCCCGCCGTTTCCTCTCATCCCCAGGCTGGTAGCCAGGATCAATCAGGAGAGGGCGTCGGTGATCTTGATAGCTCCTGCGTGGCCACGCAGGACTTGGTATGCAGATCTGGTGAATATGTCATCGGCTCCACCATGGAAGCTACCTTTGAGACGAGACCTTCTTGTTCAAGGTCCGTTCGAACATCCGAATCTGGTCTCACTCCAGCTGACTGCTTGGAGATTGAACGCTTGATCTTATCAAAACGAGGGTTCTCAGATTCTGTTATTGATACTCTTGTTCAGGCCAGAAAGCCTGTAACTAGAAAAATTTACCACAAAATATGGAAAAAATATATCTGTTGGTGTGAATCTAAAGGATTCCCTTGGAACAAGGTAAAGATTCCTAAGATTCTATCCTTTCTTCAAGAAGGATTGGAGAAAGGATTATCTGCAAGTTCCTTGAAGGGACAGATTTCTGCCTTGTCTGTGTTACTTCACAAAAAGCTGGCAGCTGTGCCAGATGTTCAAGCCTTTGTTCAGGCTCTGGTTAGAATCAAGCCTGTTTACAAACCTTTGACTCCTCCTTGGAGTCTCAACTTAGTTCTTTCAGTTCTTCAGGGGGTTCCGTTTGAACCCTTACATTACGTTGATATTAAGTTATTATCTTGGAAAGTTTTGTTTTTGGTTGCAATTTCTTCTGCTAGAAGAGTTTCAGAATTATCTGCTCTGCAGTGTTCTCCTCCTTATCTGGTTTTCCATGCAGATAAGGTGGTTTTCTTCCGAAAGTTGTTTCTAACAAAAACATTAACCAGGAGATAGTCGTGCCTTCTTTGTGTCCGAATCCAGTTTCAAAGAAGGAACGTTTGTTGCACAATTTGGATGTTGTTCGCGCTCTAAAATTCTATTTGGATGCTACAAAGGATTTTAGACAAACATCTTCCTTGTTTGTTGTTTATTCTGGTAAAAGGAGAGGTCAAAAAGCAACTTCTACCTCTCTCTCTTTTTGGATTAAAAGCATCATCAGATTGGCTTATGAGACTGCCGGACGGCAGCCTCCTGAAAGAATCACAGCTCATTCCACTAGGGCTGTGGCTTCCACATGGGCCTTCAAGAACGAGGCTTCTGTTGATCAGATATGTAGGGCAGCGACTTGGTCTTCACTGCACACTTTTACCAAATTTTACAAGTTTGATACTTTTGCTTCTTCTGAGGCTATTTTTGGGAGAAAGGTTTTGCAAGCCGTGGTGCCTTCCATTTAGGTGACCTGATTTGCTCCCTCCCTTCATCCGTGTCCTAAAGCTTTGGTATTGGTTCCCACAAGTAAGGATGACGCCGTGGACCGGACACACCTATGTTGGAGAAAACAGAATTTATGTTTACCTGATAAATTACTTTCTCCAACGGTGTGTCCGGTCCACGGCCCGCCCTGGTTTTTTAATCAGGTCTGATAATTTATTTTCTTTAACTACAGTCACCACGGTATCATATGGTTTCTCCTATGCAAATATTCCTCCTTTACGTCGGTCGAATGACTGGGGTAGGCGGAGCCTAGGAGGGATCATGTGACCAGCTTTGCTGGGCTCTTTGCCATTTCCTGTTGGGGAAGAGAATATCCCACAAGTAAGGATGACGCCGTGGACCGGACACACCGTTGGAGAAAGTAATTTATCAGGTAAACATGAATTCTGTTTTTTCACAGAAAGATTGCTAGTCTTCCATATATTTATTGTTTTGTACAAGCTTTGGTTCGTATAAAACCTGTTATTAAGTCAATTTCTCCTCCTTGGAGTTTGAATTTGGTTCTAAGGGCTCTTCAAGCTCCTCCGTTTGAACCTATGCATTCACTGGATATTTAATTACTTTCTTGGAAAGTTTTGTTTCTTTTGGCCATCTCTTCTGCTAGAAGAGTTTCTGAATTATCTGCTCTTTCTTGTGAGTCTCCTTTTCTGATTTTTCATCAGGATAAGGCGGTTTTGCGAACTTCATTTAAATTTTTACCTAAGGTTGTGAATTCTAACAACATTAGTAGAGAATTGTAGTTCCTTCATTATGTCCTAATCCTAAGATCTCTAAGGAAAGATCGTTGCATTCTTTGGATGTAGTTAGAGCTTTGAAATATTATGTTGAAGCTACTAAGATTTCCGGAAGACTTCTAGTCTATTTGTTATCTTTTCTGGTTCAAGGAAAGGTCAGAAGGCTTCTGCCATTTCTTTGGCATCGTGGTTAAAGTCTTTGATTCATCATGTTTATGTTGAGTCAGGTAGAACTCCGCCTCAAAGGATTACAGCTCATTCAACTAGGTCAGTCTCTACTTCCTGGGCATTTAGGAATGAAGCTTTGGTTAATCAGATTTGCAAAGCAGCAACTTGGTCTTCTTTGCATACTTTTACTAAATTCTACCATTTTGCTGTGTTTTCTTCCTCAGAAGCAGTCTTTGGTAGAAAAGTACTTCAGGCAGCTGTTTCAGTTTGATTCTTCTGCTTATATTGTCAGTTTTTTTCATTATAAGATTTAAACTTTGTTTTGGGTGTGGATTATTTTTCAGCGGAATTGGCTGTCTTTATTTTATCCCTCCCTCTCTAGTGACTCTTGCGTGGAAGATCCACATCTTGGGTATTCATTATCCCATACGTCACTAGCTCATGGACTCTTGCTAATTACATGAAAGAAAACATAATTTATGTAAGAACTTACCTGATAAATTCATTTCTTTCATATTAGCAAGAGTCCATGAGGCCCACCCTTTTTTTGTAGTGGTTATGATT
The DNA here is from genome assembly GCF_027579735.1 of Bombina bombina. Classification (NCBI taxonomy): domain Eukaryota; kingdom Metazoa; phylum Chordata; class Amphibia; order Anura; family Bombinatoridae; genus Bombina; species Bombina bombina. The sequence continues at coordinate 407,015,070 of NC_069505.1, forward strand.
TTTTTGTATAAAGCACAATTATTCCAATTCCTTATTTTTTATGCTTTTTTATGCACTTTTTTCTTATCACCCCACTTCTTGGCTATTCGTTAAACTGATTTGTGGGTGTGGTGAGGGGTGTATTTATAGGCATTTTGAGGTTTGGGAAACTTTGCCCCTCCTGGTAGGAATGTATATCCCATACGTCACTAGCTCATGGACTCTTGCTAATATGAAAGAAATGAATTTATCAGGTAAGTTCTTACATAAATTATGTTATATGTGTGTGTGTGTGTCTGTGTGTGTATATATATATATATATAGTTTATATATATAGTTTTTGGGATCCAAGCACTCACTGTTAGTAGTATTTGCCTGGGTGCACTCTATGGTAAATAGGTAGCAACTTCTCAAAAGGAAGAGGCACTCACAGGTCTTAATAAGCAAAAAGTACTTTTATTAATTCATAAGTTCAGTCAACGTTTCGGTCCTGGCACAGACCTTTATCAAGACTGTTTACAAACTCCAAAGTGTCAGGCGATCAGCGGTGATCGCCTGACACTTTGGAGTTTGTAAACAGTCTTGATAAAGGTCCGTGCCAGGACCGAAACGTTGACTGAACTTATGAATTAATTAAAGTACTTTTTGCTTATTAAGACCTGTGAGTGCCTCTTCCTTTTGAGAAGTATATATATATATATATATATATATATATATCTATATATATATATCTATATATATATATATATATATATATATATATATATGTGTGTGTGTGTATATATATATATATGTGTGTGTGTATATATATATATATATATGTGTGTGTGTGTATATATATATATATATATGTGTGTGTGTGTATATATATATATATGTGTGTGTGTATATATATATATATATATGTGTGTGTGTGTATATATATATATATATATATGTGTGTGTGTGTGTGTGTATATATATATATATGTGTGTGTGTGTGTGTGTGTGTATATATTTCTCCAACATAGGTGTGTCCGGTCCACGGCGTCATCCTTACTTGTGGGATATTCTCTTCCCCAACAGGAAATGGCAAAGAGCCCAGCAAAGCTGGTCACATGATCCCTCCTAGGCTCCGCCTACCCCAGTCATTCTCTTTGCCGTTGTACAGGCAACATCTCCACGGAGATGGCTTAGAGTTTTTTAGTGTTTAACTGTAGTTTTTATTATTCAATCAAGAGTTTGTTATTTTAAAATAGTGCTGGTATGTACTATTTACTCAGAAACAGAAAAGAGATGAAGATTTCTGTTTGTATGAGGAAAATGATTTTAGCACCGTAACTAAAATCCATGGCTGTTCCACACAGGACTGTTGAGAGCAATTAACTTCAGTTGGGGGAACAGTGTGCAGTCTCTTGCTGCTTGAGGTATGACACATTCTAACAAGACGATGTAATGCTGGAAGCTGTCATTTTTCCCTATGGGATCCGGTAAGCCATGTTTATTACGATGGTAAATAAGGGCTTCACAAGGGCTTATTAAGATTGTAGACTTTTCTGGGCTAAATCGATTCAGTTTTAAAACATATTTAGCTTTGAGGAATCATTTTATCTGGGTTTATTGATATTATAATATCGGCAGGCACTGTATTAGACACCTTATTTCTCTGGGGCTTTCCCAAAGCATAAGCAGAGTCTCATTTTCGCGCCGGTGTGGCGCACTTGTTTTTGAGAGGCATGGCATGCAGTCGCATGTGAGAGGAGCTCTGATACTTAGAAAAGACTTCTGAAGGCGTCATTTGGTATCGTATTCCCCTTTGGGCTTGGTTGGGTCTCAGCAAAGCAGATACCAGGGACTGTAAAGGGGTTAAAGTGTTAAAACGGCTCCGGTTCCGTTATTTTAAGGGTTAAAGCTTCCAAATTTGGTGTGCAATACTTTTAAGGCTTTAAGACACTGTGGTGAAAATTTGGTGAATTTTGTACAATTCCTTCATGTTTTTTCGCAATTGCAGTAATAAAGTGTGTTCAGTTTAAAATTTAAAGTGACAGTAACGGTTTTATTTTAAAACGTTTTTTGTACTTTATTATCAAGTTTATGCCTGTTTAACATGTCTGAACTAACAGATAGACTGTGTTCTGAATGTAGGGAAGCCAGAATTCCTGTTCATTTAAATAAATGTGATTTATGTGATAATGACAATGATGCCCAAGATGATTCCTCAAGTGAGGGGAGTAAGCATGGTACTGCATCATTCCCTCCTTCGTCTACACGAGTCTTGCCCACTCAGGAGGCCCCTAGTACATCTAGCGCGCCAATACTGCTTACTATGCAACAATTAACGGCTGTAATGGATAATTCTGTCAAAAACATTTTAGCCAAAATGAACCCTTGTCAGCGTAAGCGTGGCTGCTCTGTTTTAGTTACTGAAGAGCATGACGACGCTGATATTAATATCTCTGAAGGGCCCCTAACCCAATCTGAGGGGGCCAGGGAGGTTTTGTCTGAGGGAGAAATTACTGATTCAGGGAACATTTCTCAACAGGCTGAACCTGATGTAATTGCATTTAAATTTAAGTTGGAACATCTCCGCATTCTGCTTAAGGAGGTATTATCCACTCTGGATGATTGTGAAAAGTTGGTCATCCCAGAGAAACTATGTAAAATGGACAAGTTCCTAGAGGTGCCGGAGCTCCCAGAAGCTTTTCCTATACCCAAGCGGGTGGCGGACATTGTTAATAAAGAATGGGAAAGGCCCGGTATTCCTTTCGTCCCTCCCCCCATATTTAAAAAATTGTTTCCTATGGTCGACCCCAGAAAGGACTTATGGCAGACAGTCCCCAAGGTCGAGGGAGCGGTTTCTACTTTAAACAAACGCACCACTATACCCATAGAGGATAGTTGTGCTTTCAAAGATCCTATGGATAAAAAATTAGAAGGTTTGCTTAAAAAGATGTTTGTTCAGCAGGGTTACCTTCTACAACCAATTTCATGCATTGTCCCTGTCACTACAGCCGCATGTTTCTGGTTTGATGAACTGATAAAGGCGCTCGATAGTGATTCTCCTCCTTATGAGGAGATTATGGACAGAATCAATGCTCTCAAATTGGCTAATTCTTTCACCCTAGACGCCACTTTGCAATTGGCTAGGTTAGCGGCTAAGAATTCTGGGTTTGCTATTGTGGCGCGCAGAGCGCTTTGGTTGAAATCTTGGTCGGCTGACGCGTCTTCCAAGAACAAGCTACTAAACATTCCTTTCAAGGGGAAAACGCTGTTTGGCCCTGACTTGAAAGAGATTATCTCGGATATCACTGGGGGTAAGGGCCACGCCCTTCCTCAGGATCGGCCTTTCAAGGCGAAAAATAGACCCAATTTTCGTCCCTTTCGTAAAAACGGACCAGCCCAAAGTGCTACGTCCTCTAAGCAAGAGGGTAATACTTCTCAAGCCAAGCCAGCTTGGAGACCAATGCAAGGCTGGAACAAGGGAAAGCAGGCCAAGAAGCCTGCCACTGCTACCAAGACAGCATGAAATATTGGCCCCCGATCCGGGACCGGATCTGGTGGGGGGCAGACTCTCTCTCTTCGCTCAGGCTTGGGCAAGAGATGTTCTGGATCCTTGGGCGCTAGAAATAGTCTCCCAGGGTTATCTTCTGGAATTCAAGGGACTTCCCCCAAGGGGGAGGTTCCACAGGTCTCAGTTGTCTTCAGACCACATAAAAAGACAGGCGTTCTTACATTGTGTAGAAGACCTGTTAAAAATGGGAGTGATTCATCCTGTTCCACTAAGAGAACAAGGGATGGGGTTCTACTCCAATCTGTTCATAGTTCCCAAAAAAGAGGGAACGTTCAGACCAATCTTAGATCTCAAGATCTTAAACAAGTTTCTCAAGGTTCCATCTTTCAAGATGGAAACCATTCGAACTATTCTTCCTTCCATCCAGGAGGGTCAATTCATGACCACGGTGGATTTAAAGGATGCGTATCTACATATTCCTATCCACAAGGAACATCATCGGTTCCTAAGGTTTGCATTCCTGGACAAACATTACCAGTTCGTGGCGCTTCCTTTCGGATTAGCCACTGCTCCAAGGATTTTCACAAAGGTACTAGGCTCCCTTCTAGCGGTGCTAAGACCAAGGGGCATTGCAGTAGTACCTTACCTGGACGACATTCTGATTCAAGCGTCGTCCCTTCCTCAAGCAAAGGCTCACACGGACATTGTCCTGGCCTTTCTCAGATCTCACGGCTGGAAAGTGAACGTGGAAAAGAGTTCTCTATCCCCGTCAACAAGGGTTCCCTTCTTGGGAACAATTATAGACTCTTTAGAAATGAGGATCTTTCTAACAGAGGCCAGAAAAACAAAACTTCTAGACTCTTGTCGGATACTTCATTCCGTTCCTCTTCCTTCCATAGCTCAGTGCATGGAAGTGATCGGGTTGATGGTAGCGGCAATGGACATAGTTCCTTTTGCGCGCATTCATCTAAGACCATTACAACTGTGCATGCTCAGTCAGTGGAATGGGGACTATACAGACTTGTCTCCGAAGATACAAGTAAATCAGAGGACCAGAGACTCACTCCGTTGGTGGCTGTCCCTGGACAATCTGTCTCAAGGGATGACGTTCCGCAGACCAGAGTGGGTCATTGTCACGACCGACGCCAGTCTGATGGGCTGGGGCGCGGTCTGGGGATCCCTGAAAGCTCAGGGTCTTTGGTCTCGGGAAGAATCTCTTCTACCGATAAATATTCTGGAACTGAGAGCGATATTCAATGCTCTCAAGGCCTGGCCTCGGCTAGCGAGGTCCAAGTTCATACGGTTTCAATCAGACAACATGACAACTGTTGCGTACATCAACCATCAGGGGGGAACAAGGAGTTCCCTAGCGATGGAAGAAGTGACCAAAATCATTCTATGGGCGGAGTCTCACTCCTGCCACCTGTCTGCTATCCACATCCCAGGAGTGGAAAATTGGGAAGCGGATTTTCTGAGTCGTCAGACATTGCATCCGGGGGAGTGGGAACTCCATCCGGAAATCTTTGCCCAAGTCACT
>NC_069505.1:407025075-407030075 GCF_027579735.1 Bombina bombina
GTCTAATTTTCGTTCCTTTCGTAATTTCAAAGCAGGAACAGCATCAACTTCCTCTGCACCAAAACAGGAAGGAGCTGTTGCTCGCTACAGACAAGGCTGGAAACCTAACCAGTCCTGGAACAAGGGCAAGCAGGCCAGGAAACCTGCTGCTGCCTCTAAGACAGCATGAATCGAGGGCCCCCGATCCGGGACCGGATCTAGTAGGGGGCAGACTTTCTCTCTTCGCCCAGGCTTGGGCAAGAGATGTTCAGGATCCCTGGGCGTTAGAGATCATATCTCAGGGATACCTTCTGGACTTCAAATCCTCTCCCCCAAGAGGGAGATTTCATCTGTCAAGGTTGTCAACAAACCAAATAAAGAAAGAAGCGTTCCTACGCTGCGTACAAGATCTTTTATTAATGGGAGTGATCCATCCAGTTCCGCGGTCGGAACAAGGACAAGGGTTTTACTCAAATCTGTTTGTAGTTCCCAAAAAAGAGGGAACTTTCAGGCCAATCTTGGATTTAAAGATCCTAAACAAATTCCTAAGAGTTCCATCGTTCAAGATGAAAACTATTCGAACAATTTTGCCCATGATCCAAGAGGGTCAGTACATGACCACAGTGGATTTAAAGGATGCTTACCTTCACATACCGATTCACAGAAATCATTACCGGTATCTAAGGTTTGCCTTTCTAGACAGGCATTACCAGTTTGTAGCTCTTCCATTCGGATTGGCTACGGCTCCAAGAATCTTCACAAAGGTTCTGGGTACTCTTCTGGCGGTACTAAGACCGCAAGGAATTTCGGTAGCTCCGTACCTAGACGACATTCTGATACAAGCTTCAAGCTTTCAAACTGCCAAGTCTCATACAGAGTTAGTACTGGCATTTCTAAGGTCGCATGGATGGAAGGTGAACGAAAAGAAGAGTTCTCTCTTTCCACTCACAAGAGTTCCCTTCTTGGGGACTCTGATAGATTCTGTAGAAATGAAGATTTACCTGACAGAAGACAGGCTAACAAAGCTTCAAAATGCATGCCGTGTCCTTCATTCCATTCAACACCCGTCAGCTCAATGCATGGAGGTGATCGGCTTAATGGTAGCGGCAATGGACATAGTACCTTTTGCACGTCTACATCTCAGACCGCTGCAATTGTGCATGCTAAGTCAGTGGAATGGGGATTACTCAGATTTGTCCCCCACTCTGAATCTGAATCAAGAGACCAGAAATTCTCTTCTATGGTGGCTTTATCGGCCACACCTGTCCAGGGGGATGCCATTCAGCAGGCCGGACTGGACAATTGTAACAACAGACGCCAGCCTACTAGGTTGGGGCGCTGTCTGGAATTCTCTGAAGGCTCAGGGACTATGGAATCAGGAGGAGAGTCTCCTTCCAATAAACATTCTGGAATTGAGAGCAGTTTTCAATGCCCTTCTGGCTTGGCCCCAGTTAACAACTCGGGGGTTCATCAGGTTTCAGTCGGACAACATCACGACTGTAGCTTACATCAACCATCAGGGAGGGACAAGAAGCTCCCTAGCAATGATGGAAGTATCAAAGATAATTCGCTGGGCAGAGTCTCACTCTTGCCACCTGTCTGCAATCCACATCCCGGGAGTGGAGAACTGGGAGGCGGATTACTTAAGTCGTCAGACTTTTCATCCGGGGGAGTGGGAACTTCATCCGGAGGTCTTTGCCCAGATACTTCGACGTTGGGGCAAACCAGAGATAGATCTCATGGCGTCTCGTCAGAACGCCAAGCTTCCTCGCTACGGGTCCAGATCCAGTTATCCGGGAGCGGTTTTGATAGATGCTTTGACAGCACCTTGGACCTTCGGGATGGCTTATGTGTTTCCACCCTTCCCGATGCTTCCTCGATTGATTGCCAGAATCAAACAGGAGAGAGCATCAGTGATTCTAATAGCACCTGCATGGCCACGCAGGACTTGGTATGCAGATCTAGTGGACATGTCATCCTGTCCGCCTTGGTCTCTACCTCTGAAACAGGACCTTCTGATCCAGGGTCCATTCAAACATCAAAATCTAACTTCTCTGAAGCTGACTGCTTGGAAATTGAACGCTTGATTTTATCAAAACGTGGGTTTTCTGAGCCAGTTATTGATACCTTAATACAGGCTAGGAAGCCTGTTACCAGAAGGATTTACCATAAAATATGGCGTAAATACTTATATTGGTGCGAATCCAAGAGTTACTCATGGAGTAAGGTTAGGATTCCAAGGATATTGTCTTTTCTACAAGAAGGTTTAGAAAAGGGGTTATCCGCTAGTTCTTTAAAGGGACAGATTTCAGCTCTGTCCATTCTTTTACACAAACGTCTGTCAGAAGTTCCGGACGTTCAAGCTTTTTGTCAGGCTTTAGCTAGGATCAAGCCTGTGTTTAAAACTGTTGCTCCGCCATGGAGTTTGAACTTAGTTCTTAATGTTTTACAGGGTGTTCCGTTTGAACCCCTTCATTCCATTGATATCAAGTTGTTATCTTGGAAAGTTCTGTTTTTAATGGCTATTTCCTCGGCTCGAAGAGTCTCTGAGTTATCTGCCTTACATTGTGATTCTCCTTATCTGATTTTTCATTCTGACAAGGTAGTTCTGCGTACTAAACCTGGGTTCCTACCTAAGGTGGTCACTAACAGGAATATCAATCAAGAGATTGTTGTTCCATCTTTGTGCCCTAATCCTTCCTCGAAGAAGGAACGTCTGCTACACAATCTAGATGTAGTCCGTGCCCTGAAATTTTATCTACAGGCAACTAAGGATTTTCGTCAAACGTCTTCCCTGTTTGTCGTTTATTCTGGTCAGAGGAGAGGTCAAAAAGCTTCAGCTACCTCTCTCTCTTTTTGGCTTCGTAGCATAATACGATTAGCCTATGAGACTGCTGGACAGCAGCCTCCTGAAAGAATTACAGCTCATTCTACTAGAGCTGTGGCTTCCACTTGGGCCTTTAAGAATGAGGCTTCTGTTGAACAGATTTGCAAGGCTGCAACTTGGTCTTCTCTTCATACTTTTTCCAAATTTTACAAATTTGACACTTTTGCTTCTTCGGAGGCTGTTTTTGGGAGAAAGGTTCTTCAGGCAGTGGTTCCCTCCGTATAAAGAGCCTGCCTGTCCCTCCCGTCATCCGTGTACTTTTGCTTTGGTATTGGTATCCCAGAAGTAATGATGACCCGTGGACTGACCACACTTAACAGGAGAAAACAAAATTTATGCTTACCTGATAAATTAATTTCTCCTGTAGTGTGGTCAGTCCACGGCCCGCCCTGTTGTTTATGGCAGTCTAAAAAATTTTTTGGGATTATACTCCAGTCACCACTACACCCTTGGGCTTCTCCTTTCTCGTTGGTCCTTTGGTCGAATGACTGGAGGTGACGTAGAGGGGAGGAGCTATATAGCAGCTCTGCTGGGTGAATCCTCTTGCACTTCCTGTAGGGGAGGAGATAATATCCCAGAAGTAATGATGACCCGTGGACTGACCACACTACAGGAGAAATGAATTTATCAGGTAAGCATAAATTTTGTTTTTTACTTTACTGACCCTTTAAGTACTATGCCTGTATGATAGTTACTTATGCATATAAATCCAGAGATTATTCTGAAAACCAAACTTTTCATTAATATATATATATATATTTTTAAATTAAATGATTAAAAATTACCATTTTCCCTACCAGTAAGTCACAATCAGCATGCATCTGTGGTTTGTTTTTGTGTGTTCTCAAATGCAAATAATTAGTCTATATGTAAACTACTGTTGTTTTATCAGCACCTCACTATCTTCCTGTTGGTACAATGTATACAAAAGTATTAAACATGATATAAAACTACCTATAGGTTATGTATAAAATGTATCATGTAAATATTGTGTAAATGACATAAGATATTGTTGTTTACACTTAGCTCCACCCCCTCTCCAAACTGTCTCATTTTACAGGTGCAAATATTCCGAAATCCAAACCTTTTCCGGTCCCAAGCAGTTTACTTGTAGTACATTTGATGGTAAATGAGCAGAAAGTTTTCTAGTATTAAATGAATACAGTAATGTGAAATATTTTATCTAATACAACGCTGAATAGAGACTGAATGGCACATCTTTGTTCAGTAGCTTTGATTTTATAGCGCAAACAACTACAACCCCTGACAGAAATGCAATGTTCTATATTTACTTTGTAGAAAACTGTATAAATAGTACTCTGATTAAAGAAGGTTAATAATCCCAAGCTTTTAAAAGTCTTACTTGTATATTTCTGAGTATTTAATGTCTCTAGAAGTAAATGAGATGCACAAGATTATCAGCTTAAGACCCTATTTAAAAGCACAATAAATGGTTTATAATAAGATAGTCAGGCTGCCTTTGGTCACTGATTACATCTGTGTTCACATTGCACAAAGTCCAGCTTTGCAGACTAAAGCCTAGATAAGCTCCTCCAAATAACGCAAATGGGGGGTAAAAAGGATGTTAATATGGTTTAAAAATGTCACAGGGACATAGAAGTAAATTGGAAAATGGTTTAAAAATGTATGTTCTATACGAATCATGAAAGAACAATTTGGGGTTTAATTATCTAATTTGCGTCATTCTTTTTGTATCCTTTGTTGAAGAAGCAGCATGCACTACTGGGAGCTAGCTAAACACATTAGGTGAGGCAATCACATGAGACAAATATGTGTAGCCAGCAATCAGAAGCTCCTTAGACTACTTATGTATCCTTTTTAATAAAGGATACTAAGAGAACAAAATAAATTAAATAATAGAAATAAAATGATTCTATCTGAATCATGAAAAAATAAATACATTTGGGTATCATATCCCGTTTTAAAGACTTGGCTGAAATGTTTTTCTGTAGCAACACAACAGGAATGTATTGTAATTACAAGGTGTTCTCTGTCCCTTTTAAAGCTACAGGGAGTTAGCTGGTCATTGGGCTGCACATGTATAAGAGTAAACCTTGCAGATTATTTATATATATATATATATATGTTTTTTATGGTCTGAGGAAGGGGTTAA
>NC_069505.1:407367575-407447575 GCF_027579735.1 Bombina bombina
GGGAGTATAAAGGTGCAGTTTTCTATAATTAAAAAAAACGTTTTTATTTTTGTCCTTCTGCGGGTATAACCTGAGCTATGGAGGACTCTGACATGTTAGAAGGTACTCCTTCTGTACTAAATCATACCTGTTTATATTGTGAGGGGGTTTTTCCCGCCCACTCAATTATGTTCCACATGCCTTTACACCATTCTAAAGTCTAAGAAGAGAGACAAACCTGCTAAGGCTCTTAATCCCTCTGAGCCGTCTATCTCTCAAGACTTGGCGTCCCGTGATATTACTACCCTTGCTACATTATCCACTCCACATGCAATTCCCCATAGAACATCTAATCCTCCATCCGGAGGGGGCATTCTTCCTGTGGACTTTGCCGCGCAGTTACAAACGGCGGTGTCTGCGGCCCTCAGTGCATTACCTCGCTCAACAAACACCTAAATTAGACCGAGTTTACGAAGAAAGGAAAGTTCCTTTGACTTTTCCTGTGCCGGTTAAGATGGCGAACATTTTTAAGAACGAATAGGAAAGAATTGGTTCTTCCTTTTCCCCCTCGTCTACTTTTAAAAAGTTGTCCCAGACTCTCAACTGGATTTGTGGGGCTCTATTCTTAAGGTGGATGGTGCTATCTCTACGCTTGCTAAACATACTACTATACCTCTTGCGGATAGTTCTTTGTTCTGAGAGCCGATGAATAAGAAAATGGAAACCTTTCTGAGAAAGATGTTTCAACATACGGGATTTTTGTTTCAACCGGCGGCTGCAGTTGCCGCAGTTGCCGGAGCGGCTACCTACTGGTGTGACTCTTTGTCGGAACTCATTGAGGTGGAGTCTCCCCTCGAGGATATTAAAGACAGAATTAAAGCTCTGAGAATTGCTAATTCTTTTATCTGTTATGCGAACATGCAAATTATTCACCTAAATCCAAAGGCCTCTGACTTTGCGGTCCTAGCCCGCCAGGCACTCTGGTTGAAGTCTTGGTCTGCGGATATGACTTCTAAGTCCAGACTCCTTTCTCTTCCCTTCAAGGGAAAGATTTTATTTGGTCCAGGCCTGGACGCCATTATTTCTACAGTTACCGGAGACTAGGGCGCCTTTCTACCGCAAGATAAGAGGAACAAGTCTAAGGGACGACAAACTTCTAATTTTCATTCCTTTCGTTCTGACAAATCCCGAGCAACCCAAGAGTACTTGGAAGCCGGCTCAGTCCTGGAATAAATTCAAGCAGAATAAGAAGCCCACCGAAAACAAATCGGCATGAAGGGGCGGCCCCCGATCCGGGATCGGGTCGTGTAGGAGGCAGACTGTCTCTTTTTTCAGATGCCTGGTTTAAGGACGTACAGGATCTGTGGGTCCTGGAGGTAGTATCTCAGGAAAACAATATAGGCTTCAAATCTCATCCGCCAAGGGGCAGATTCCTTCTCTGAAATCTGTCTTCCAGACCAGAAAAGAGATGCCTTTTTAGGGTGCATTCGGGATCTATCCTCCTTAGGAGTTGCTGTCCTGGTGCCTATCTAAGAAAGAGGTTTGGGGTTTTATTCAAACCTATTTGTGGTCCCAAAGAAGGAGAGAACTTTCCGCCCAATTCTGGACCTAAAGTGATTAAACAAATTTCTCAGTGTCCCTTCCTTCAAGATGGAGATGATAAGGTCCATCCTTCCTTTAATTGAGGAAGGCCAGTTTGTGACCACTATAGATCTGAAGGACGCTTACCTTCATATTCCAATCCACAGGGAACACTTTCAGTTCCTGAAGTTTGCATTCGTGGGCCAGCGCCTCCAGTTCATTGCCCTTCCGTTTGGCCTAGCTACTGCTCCAAGAATCTTTACAAAGTTTCTGGGGGCTCTTCTAGCCATTGTCAGAACTCGGGTATTGCAGTAGCCCCATCCTTTATCTTGCAGAAGAATTCTCGGAGTCCCTTCTCAGTCTTCTTCGATCACATGGATGGAAGATAAACTTGGAAATGAGTTCTCTTATCCCAAGTACCAGGGTGGAATTCCTGGGTACTATAATAGACTCCATATCCATTAGGATATTTCTAACAGACTAGAGACGTTGCAAGCTAACTTCGGCATATCTTGCCCTCCGGACCCTCCTTGAGTCCCCTTTGTGGCTCAGGGTATGGAGGTGATTGGGCTCATGGTGTCCTGCATGGACATCATTTCTTTTGCCAGGTTCTGTCTCAGACCTTTACAACTGTGCATGCTGAGGCAGTGGAATGGTGATCATTCAGATCTGTCTCAACAGATTGTATTAGACAGCCGGTCGAGAAAATTGCTCTTTTGGTGGCTCTGTCCAGATCATCTGTCCCGAGGGACATGCTTCTTAAGACCATTCTGGGAGATTGTGACTACAGACGCAAGCCTATCCGGATGGGAAGCTGTTTGCGGTGCCAGAAAGGCATAGGGGTTGTGGATTCAGGAGGAGTCCTCCCTCCCGATCAATATTTTGAAACTACGGGCAATCTTCAAGGCCTTGAAGGCTTGGCCACTTCTGGGTTCGTCCCGGTTTATCAGACTCCAATCAGACAATATAACCTTGGTGGCTTACATCAACCATCAGGGGGGAACGAGAAGTTTCTTGGCGATGAAGGAAGTATCTCAGATTCTGGAGTGGGCAGAGGCCAACAGCTGTTCACTGTCAGCGATCCACATTCTGGGTGTCGACAACTAAGAGGCGGATTTTCTCAGCAGGCAATCCTTCCATCCAGGGGAATGCTCTCTCCATCCCGAGGTGTTTGTAGAGATATGCAGCAAATGGGGGACGCCGGAGATAGAGCTCATGGTGTCCCGTCTCAACACCAAGCTACCCAGGTACGGGTCGAGGTCGAGAGATCCCCAAGCAGATCTAATAGATGCACTAGCAGTGCCCTGGAGCTTCAAACTCCTATATCTTTTTCCTTCATTTCCCGCTTCTTCCTTAAGTGATGGCCCACATCAAGCAGGAGTGGGTATAAGTAATCCTGATTGCTCCATCGTGGCCGCTAAGGACTTGGTTTGCGGTTCTAGTGAGGATGTCCTCATCTCCTCCATGGAAGTTACCTTGTCGCAGAGACCTGCTGATACATGGTCCATTTGTTCATCAAAATATAGATTCTTTGAGGCTGACTGCGTGGAGATTGAACGCTTAGTCTTAGCCAAGAGAGGTTTCTCTGAGAGTGTCATTGATACTCTTATTCAAGCTCGTAAACCAGTTACTCAGCGTATCTACCACAAGGTGTGGAGGACCTACTTATTCTGGTGTGAAGAGCGTGTTTTTTTTCCTGGCACAGAGTTAAGGTTGCCAGGATTTTATCTTTCCTCCAGGATGGGCTTTCTGCTAGTTCCCTGAGGGGACAGATTTTGGCCCTGTCGGTTTTATTGCACAAGAGACTGGCTGAGCTTCCAGATGTGCAGTCCTTTGTTAAGACTCTGATTAGGATCAGACCTGTGTTTAGATCTGGGGCTCCTCCTTGGAGCCTAAATCTAGTTCTTTGGGTTTTGCAACAGGTTCCGTTTGAGCCTCTGCATTCCGTTGACATTAAATTGTTATCTTGGAAGGTTCTCTTTTTATTGGCTATTGCCTCTGGGCGCAGAGATCTCTGCTTTGCAATGTGAGCCCCCTTATCTGATTTTTCATGCAGAAAAGGCAGTTTTACGTACTAAATTAGGTTTTCTTCCAAAGGTTGTTTCAGATTGCAACATCAATCAGGAGATTGGGCTTCTTTCCTTGTGTCCTAATCCTTCTTGACCGAAGGAACGCTTACTTCACAATTTGGATGTGGTCCGCGCCTTGAAGTTCTATCTTCAGGCTACTAAGGAATTTAGACAATCTTCCTCTTTGTTGTCTATCTCGGGGAAGCGTAAGGGCAGAAGGCTACTTCAACTTCCCTATCTTTTTGGTTAAGTATTGTCATCCGCTTCGCTTACGAGACAGTGGGACATCGTCCTCCTTAGAGGATAATGGCTCATTCCACTAGAGCAGTGGCTTCCTCTTGGGCCTTTAACCCTTTGAGTGCTAAGCACTTTCCCACCTGGGTGCTAAGATTTTTTAAGGTTTTTTTTAACAAATTTTTTTTGAACTTTTTTTTTTTTTTTCAGACCCCCAAGACTTACACTGTTGGAAAGGTTAACATTGTTAAGTATAAATAAAGTTGCGCAGTGACGTCACCACGCATAATGTGAAGCCCCCGGCGATGTCTGTCACTATGCAGGCTCGATCGCCGGGGGTAGGAGCGGGTGGGAGCCCACAGATCTCCCTCAAGGTGGAAGATTGCTAATGACGGCTCTGAGCTGTCATTAGCACCAGAGTGGGAAACAGCAGCTTTCGGGGAGAAAAGTTTTGCAGGCTGTGGTGCCCTCAGAATAGGTGCCCTCCCATTATTCATTTAGTGTCCTCTGGAGCTTGGGTATAGTTTTCCCAACAGTAAGGAATAAAGCAGTGGACTCTACCTATCATAGGAAGGGAACCATAGTTTATGCTTACCAGATAAATTCATTTCCTTCCGGATAGGGAGAGTCCACGGCCCCACCCATTTTTTCTTGTCTATGGGCGGTCCCCTATTATTTATTTTATTCTTCTGGCACCATTTATACCCTAATGTTTTTCCTACTTTTCTTTGTTCCCTCGGCAGAATGACTGGGGTAATGAGGAAGTTGGAGGGATATTTAAGCCTCTGGCTGGGGTGTCTTTGCCTCCTCTTGGTGGCCAGGTGTTGTATTTCCCAACAGTAAGGAATGAAGCCGTGGACTCTCCCTATCCGGAAGGAAAGGAATTTATCTGGTAAGCATAAATTATGTTTTTACCATAAAAACATCAGATATATCTCGAAATATATACAGTGGGACCTCGGTTTAAGAATTTAATTCGTTCTCCGGGATGTTTCTTATTGCGAAAAATTCGTAAACCGAAACACGGTTTCCCATAGGAATGCATTGAAAACCAATTAATGCGTTCCGGAGGTGAGAGAAAAAGTCAAATAAAGTCTACAAAACCTGCTGCAAAAGGCTCCAATGGCTCCAAAAGGCTCCAAAATTTGCTGCAAATGGCTCCAATGGCTCCAAAAGGCTCCACAACTTGCTGCAAATGGCTCCAAAAGGCTCAACAACTTGCTGCAAATGGCTCCAAAAGGCTCAACAACTTGCTGCAAATGGCTCCAAAACCTCTCCAACTGCTACCCACACTTCAGTATGCAGGGAACACTTGCTTCGTATTGCGAAAAAAATTCGTAAACCGAGGGGCAAACCGGAACATTTGTTTCGTATTGCGAAAAAAATTCGTAAACCGAAATTTCGTATACCGAGTCGTTTGTAAACCGAGGTCCCACTGTATTTATGAATAAATTGAACATATTCTGCTATGTGAAGAACATAGGAGTGTCAAATATTTATATTTTCATGTCAGGTTAGGGCACTTGAGAAAATGCGATCGGGTTTGTGTGCGAGTAGGGTGTTTTTTCCAATGTTCTCACTCCATTGGCTTTTATGGGAGAATACGTTAACGCTGTCACAATATTCTAGCTTCGGCGTTTTGCGTGTGTCGGGTTAGTGCTTGTGCAAAAACTTGTAATACGCATGCTACCTGACGCACGCAAAAATCTTACTTCTAGCGCAAACGCACAAGCTTGAGCGCAAAAAAATGCTCCACTCTAGCTAGCCCTAACTTTTTTGATATACGTCCTTTAACATACATTATTTTGCTATATATATATATATACATACAAAGTACTTTGCAAAAGTCTTAGGCCACCATTAGATTTGTTGTTTTAGCAAAGTTTTAATGATCATCCATATTTATTTTTAGGTCTCTTTATTAAGATACAAACAGAAAATACAGGAAATATGTACACAAAATATAGAAAAAAACAATTTTCAGAACAAAATGGCTTCTTCAGGCAAAAGTCAGTATTTAGTGTGACCTCCCTTGGCACTAAGCACATATTGAACTCTTTTAGTGAGACATAAAGTTTTCTGAAGTAATCTTCTGGTATAGTATACCAGGTTTCTTTCAGCACTTCCCAGAGTTCTTCTTTAGATTTACGTTGTTTGTTGTACCTTTTATTTTTTCTCTGTCCAGGTGATCCCATACAGCCTCTATAATATTCAGGTCTGGACAGTCCATGACTGTCAGTGTTTTATCATCTGTTTTTCTCTCCAACTATGATTTTACTGCATTAGCAGTGTGCTTGGGATTGTTATCATGCTAAAAATAAAACTATTCCCAATCAGGTGCTTTCCAGAAGGAATGGCATGATGAATTTAAACCTGTCTGTACGTTTCAGTATTCATGAATGCTAGGGATCATCATGACACACAATAAGAAACAGAGGCAGAATTCCCTATTTGCTTGTGTTTTTCAGGCAAAGAAGTTCTTATGGTAACGTTATCATTGGTCCTTGCATTAGTTAGAGGGACATGAGGGGGCTGGTTTAAAGAAAGATGCAGGTGATTGCCATAAAATGTTTATCAGCTGCAACAGCAGCCACAATGACTTTTTGACTTATTTGGAGGGGGGCAGGGGCCATAACAGAACCCCTATCGCCCATCAGGGGGACAAATTACCACTCATAAGAAAAGGGGGAGGAAGCCCTTTTTTTAATGAGGGGTCACTGGTCCCCCCTAGGATGCAATTGTTAAGCATGAAAAATGGGTAACCGCTTGCCACACTGCACCATGGGGATTTTCTATAGAGGAGACTACAATCTCACTCATTTATGGGTAATTACTGGGATATATGCACTGCTCAAATCTTAGTGAG
The DNA here is from genome assembly GCF_027579735.1 of Bombina bombina. Classification (NCBI taxonomy): domain Eukaryota; kingdom Metazoa; phylum Chordata; class Amphibia; order Anura; family Bombinatoridae; genus Bombina; species Bombina bombina. The sequence goes on from NC_069505.1 coordinate 407,374,305, forward strand.
TTGCTACAGACTTCCCATTTTACAATATAGTTTAACTGCTCAAGCAAGAAACTAATTGGAACTTGACTCTTTTTTATTACAACAATATGTTCTTGGAAGACATTTTTACAAATTTGCATAGTCTGTAACTAATATAATTTAATGGGTGACAAGTTTGTAATAATCTTGACATGTTCTTTATTATTATGCCAGTATTTATTAGCTGACAGTAAAGAACGATTTTATGTTGTTACAGAGACTTTGGAATCCGCTTTACTTCTCATGTGTGTACTCCTATATTTATTTTAATGTGCTTTTAATAAAATTGTTTTATTTGTAAGGCTATTTGAGTTAAAGTGAAAGTAAATCCTAGCGTTGTACAAACGCTAGGATTGACTATTGAAACAAATTAAGGGCACTTTCATTCATGAAGTATAAGATACTTCAGGTAGAAAGCTCCTTTATTTGTTTCAATCGATCGGCGTTCTTAGCTCTTACAGCAGCCACGGCTAAAAAAATAGTTTTTGCTAAGAGGTGACATTTTCACCTCTTAGCCAATAGCCGTTTGGTAAATCTGGCTTTGGCGCCCATTGGAGCCGGATTTACCGCACAGCTATTGGCTAAGAGGTGAAAAGTCACCTTAGGAAAAAAAATTTTTTAGCCGTGGGCTGCTGTAGAAGCTAAGAAACGCTGATCGATTGAAACAAATAAAGAGCTTTCTACATGAAGTATCTTATACTTCATGAATTAAATTGCCCTTTATTTGTTTCAATAGTCAAATCCTAGCCTTTTGTACAATGCTAGGAATGACTTTAATCTATTATTAGAAGTACTTTTTAGTGAGTAGCCTTATTATGCCGTTTAGAGTTATATGCACAAGTTTCTAAGGCCACTCAGACCATATCCGTGCACATAGGTTTTGTTTATGTATTTTTAAGTTTTTGTGGTTTTGAATGTTAAAGTGACATGATACCCAAATGTTGAAGTCCTTGAAAGTGATGTAGCATATCTGGCAAAAGCTGACAAGAAAATATCACCTGAACATCTCTATGTAAAAAACAAAGATATTTTACCTCAAACTTTCCTCAGTAGTCACATCCCATTGTAAAGGGACATTAAAGGGACAGTCTACACAAGAATTTTTTTTTTTAAAGATATATAATCCCTTTATTACCGATTCCCCAGTTTTGCATAAACAACACGGTTATATTAATATACTTTTTACCTCTGTGATTACCTTGTATCTAAGCATCTTCTGAGAGCCCCCTGAACACATGACTATTATCTATTGATTTGCATTTAGTACTGTGTTGTGCTTACTCTTAAATAACTCAACGGGCATGAGCACAATGTTATCTATATGGCCCACATTAACTAGCAGTCTCCTGTTGTGAAAAGCAAATAAAAAAGCATGTGCTAAGAGGCTGTCTGTAGTGGCTTAGAAACAGGCAGAAATATAGACACATAAATGCTGTTAAGTATATTAATATAACAATTTTGGTTGTGTAAAGCTTGGGAATGGGTAGTAAAGGCATTATCTATCTTTTTAAAACAATAACAATTTTTTAGTGTTGACATTCCCTTTGAGCAGCCAATCAAGATGCTTGTCCCAGGACTTGCAAGGGAGTGTGCATCTGGCATGTGCAGGTACAGTAATGTTATTTACCTCTTCAGTTTAAGCACGTTTACTATGAGCTCTTGCGAGATTCAGTAAAATCTCATAAGGTCACTGTAAAGCAAAGCATGACCTCATCACTGATGATGCAGATTGACTATTGATTTTTTTTTTCTTAACCTGCAGCTGGACAGTAACTGAAGGATAACTATTCACAGAGCACTAACTGTTGTGAAATAGAGGTGTTCATGTGATCATTTCTATCTTAAAATGGGAAGAGTCCATAGCTGCATTCCTTACTTGTTGTTATTATTATTATTATTATCGGTTATTTGTAGAGCACCAACAGATTCCGCAACACTATAGACAAAGGGGGAGTACAACAAAACAAATATAGGGATCAAATGGGTAGAGGGCCCTGCCAAGAGTTGCACTGTTGTAGTCAGCTCTTATGAAGGTGATCTACAAACAGCTGGACTCTTAGGCTTACATGCTAAGGGGGTTCAGGGGATAGCTATGGAGGAGTGGAACTGGTATAAAGTAAGGTTAGCATAGGTTGTATGCATCCCTGAACAGTAGAGTCTTTAGGGAGCACTTAAAGCTTTGAAAACTAGGGGAGACTCTTGTGGAGCGAGGCAGAGAGTTCCACAAGATGGGAGTCAGTCTGGAGAAGTCCTGTAAATGAAAGTGCGATGAGGTAACCAGAGAGGAGGAGAGTAGGTGGTCATGCGGAAGAGTATCTGTAGACAGGGGGGGTAGTTATCAACGTGTCAACTTTCCTGCTTTCGCCGGCCCAATACGCCCGCCTAAGCTCGCCTACCTTCGCCGCCGCGGACCCCTGAAAAAATACGCCTACGTTATCCAATAAATCTGTCAAAAAGCCGCGCACCAAGTACGGGGCGATGAGCAGTGCGACTGTGAGAGTTATCACTCATCCGATCTCTCGCTGCTCTACGGCTTTTTCACAGCTTTATTGCTAGCCTGTCCAACTAAGCACCCACACTACAACTACACTGTTCTACCCCCTATACCGGCGCCCCCCCCGGAGCCTCCCGCAACAAAATAAAGTTACTAACCCCTAAACCGCCTCTCCTAGACCACGCCGCAACACTTATAAATTTATTAACCTCTAAACCGCCGCTCCTAGACCCCGCCGCAACACTTATAAATTTATTAACCCCTAAACCGCCGCTCCCCGGACACCGCCGCAAACTACATTATACCTACTAACCCCTGTCCTGCACCCCCTATACCGCCGCCCTCTATAATAAAGTTATTAACCCCCCTATCCTGCTGATCCCGCACCTCGCCGCAACTAAATAAATAATTTAACCCCTAAACCGCCGCTCCCCCCGGGACCCTGCCGCAACCTATATTAAAATTTATTAACCCTAATCTGCCCCCACCCCCCTACACCGTCGCCACCTATAATAATTTATTAGCCCCTATCCCTGCCCCCCACTACACCGCGCCCCTGTAATAAACCTAAGTCTAACACTAACCCTAACACCACCCACCCCTAACTTAAAATATTAATTAAATAAATATAAATAATATTTCTATTATTAAATAAATTAATCCTATTTAAAACTAAATACTTACCTATAAAATAAACCCTAATATAGCTACAATATAAATAATAATTATATTGTAGCTATTTTAGGATTTATTTTTATTTTTCAGGCAAATTTCAATTTATTTTAACTAGGTACAATAGCTATTAAATAGTTATTAACTATTTAATAGCTTACCTAGCTAAAATAAAGAGAAATTTTACCTGTAAAATAAAAACTAACCTAAGTTACAATTACACCTAACACTACACTATACTTTAATAAATTATTCCTATTTAAAACTAAATACTTAACTGTAAAATAAACCCTAAGATAGCTACAATGTAATTAATAATTACATTGTAGCTATTTTAGGATTTATATTTATTTTACAGGTAACTTTGTATTTATTTTAGCTAGTTAGAATTGTTATTAAATAGTTATTAACTATTTAATAACTACCTAGCTAAAAGAAATACAAAAATTACCTGTAAAATAAATCCTAACCTAAGTTACAATTAAACCTAACACTACACTATCATTAAATTAAGTACATAAATTAACTACAAATAACTACAATTAAATACAATTACATAAACTAACTAAAGTACAAAAAATAAAAAAAAGCTAAATTACAAAAAATAAAAAACATAAGTTGACAAACATTTAAAAAATATTACAACAATTTTAAGCTTAATTACACCTAATCTAAGCCCCCTAATAAAATAACAAAGCCCCCCAAAATAAAAAATTTCCCTACCCTATTCTACATTAAAAAAGTTCAAAGCTCTTTTACCTTACCAGCCCTTAAAAGGGCCTTTTGTGGGGCATGCCCCAAAGAAAACTGCTCTTTTGCCTGTAAAAGAAAAATACAACCCCCCCAACATTAAAACCCACCACCCACATACCCCTAATCTAACCCAAACCCCCCTTAAAATAACCTAACACTAATCCCCTGAAGATCATCCTACCTTGAGTCGTCTTCACTCCGCCGAGCCACCGATGGAACTGAAGAGGAGATCCGGCAGCGCCAGAAGTGATCCTCCAAGGGGGCGCTTGAAGAAGTCTTCCATCCGATGAAGCGATCCTCCAAGCGGCGCTGAAGAAGTCTTCCCATCCGGGCGATGTCATCTTCCAAGCGGCGCTAAAGATCATCTCCATCCGGGCGATGTCATCTTCCAAGTGGGGTCTTCAATCTTCTTGCTTCAGGATCCATCTTCATCCCGCCGACGCGGAACATCCTTCTTCCCCGATGGACTAACAACGAATGAAGGCTCCTTTAAGGGACGTCATCCAAGATGGCTAGTCCCTTCAATTCCGATTGGCTGTTCCGATCAGCACCAATAGAATGCGATCTCAATCTGATTGGCTGATTCAATCAGCCAATCAGATTTTTCCTACCATAATTCCGAATGGCTGATAGAATCCTATCAGCCAATCGGAATTGAAGGGACGCCATCTTGGATGACGTCAAGTTTTCTTTGGGGCACTGCCCCACAAAAGGCCCTTTTAAGGGCTGGTAAGGTAAAAAGAGTCTTTGAACTTTTTTATGTAGAATAGGGTAGGGATTTTTTTTATTTTGGGGGGCTTTATTTTATTAGGGGGCTTAGATTAGTGTAATTAGCTTAAATTGTTGTAATATTTTTTAAATGTTTGTAACTTATGTTTTTTATTTTTTGTAACTTAGCTTTTTTATTTTTTGTAATACCACTATCCCGGTTTGAGGACAATTGTGCTTTTTTCAGATCCAATGGATAAAAAATTGGAGGGTTACCTTAAGAAAATGTTTATTCAACAAGGTTTTATTTTACAGCCCCTTGCATGCATTGCGCCTGTCACTGCTGCGGCGGCATTCTGGTTTGAGGCCCTGGAAGAGGCCATTCATACAGCTCCATTGGATGAAATTATTGACAAGCTTAGATCGCTTAAGCTAGCTAACTCATTTGTTTCTGATGCCATTGTACTTTAGTTAGTTTATGTAATTGTATTTAATTGTAGTTATTTGTAGTTAATTTATTTAATTAATTTAATGATAGTGTAGTGTTAGGTTTAATTGTAGCTTAGGTTAGGATTTATTTTACAGGTAATTTTGTATTTCTTTTAGCTAGGTAGTTATTAAATAGTTAATAACTATTTAATAACTATTCTAACTAGCTAAAATAAATACAAAGTTACCTGTAAAATAAATATAAATCCTAAAATAGCTACAATGTAATTATTAATTACATTGTAGCTATCTTAGGGTTTATTTTACAGGTATTTAGTTTTAAATAGGAATAATTTATTAAAGTATAGTGTAGTGTTAGGTGTAATTGTAACTTAGGTTAGTTTTTATTTTACAGGTAAATTTCTCTTAGGTTAGTTTTTATTTCTGTTGTTAAGTGTATCCAGTCCACGGATCATCCATTACTTGTGGGATATTCTCCTTCCCAACAGGAAGTTGCAAGAGGATCACCCACAGCAAAGCTGCTATATAGCTCCTCCCCTCACTGTCATATCCAGTCATTCTCTTGCAACCCTCAACATAGATGGAGGTCGTGAGAGGACTGTGGTGTTTTATACTTAGTTTATTTCTTCAATCAAAATTTTGTTATTTTTAAATGGTACCGGAGTGTACTGTTTATCTCAGGCAGTATTTAGAAGAAGAATCTGCCTGCGTTTCCTATGATCTTAGCAGAAGTAACTAAGATCCATTTGCTGTTCTCACATATTCTGAGGAGTGAGGTACTTCAGAGGGGGAATGGCGTGCAGGTTTTCCTGAAAAAAAGGTATGTGCAGTTAAAATATTTTTCTAGGGATGGAATTTGCTAGAAAATGCTGCTGATACCGAAGTAATGTAAGTAAAGCCTTAAATGCAGTGATAGCGACTGGTATCAGGCTTATTAATAGAGATACATACTCTTATAAAAATGTATTTTAAAACGTTTGCTGGCATGTTTAATCGTTTTTAACATATGTTTGGTGATAAAACTTATTGGGGCCTAGTTTTTTCCACATGGCTGGCTTGAATTCTGCCTAGAAACAGTTCCATGAGGCTTCCCACTGTTGTAATATGAGTGGGAGGGGCCTATTTTGGCGTTTTTTTGCACAGCAAAAAATACAGACACAGACATCCAGCTTCTTCCTGCATGATCCAGGACTTCTCTGGAGGGCTCAAAAGGCTTCAAAAGTCGTATTGAGGGAGGTAAAAAGCCACAGTAGAGCTGTGGCAGTTGTTGTGACTGTTTAAAAACGTTTTTTGTCAATTGTTATTCCGTTTTTGCTATTAAGGGGTTAATCATCCATTTGCAAGTGGGTGCAATGCTCTGCTAACTTATTACATACACTGTGAAAATTTCGTTAGTGTAACTGCTTTTTTTCACTGTTATTTCAAATTTGGGCAAATTTTGTGTTTCTTAAAGGCACAGTAGCGTTTCTTATATTGCGTGTAAACTTGTTTTAAAGTGTTTTCCAAGCTTGCTAGTTTCATTGCTAGTCTGTTTAAACATGTCTGACACAGATGAATCTACTTTTTCATTATGTTTGAAAGCATGGTGGAGCCCCATAGGAGATTGTGTACTAAATGTATTGATTTCACTTTAAATAATAAAGATCAGTCTTTATCTATAAAAGAATTATCACCAGAGGATTCTGTCAAGGGGGAAGTTATGCCGACTAACTCTCCCCACGTGTCAGAACCTTCGCCTCCCGCTCAGGGGACGCACGCTAGTATGGCGCCAAGTACATCAGGGACGCCCATAGCGATTACCTTGCAGGACATGGCTGCAATCATGAATAATACCCTGTCAGAAGTATTATCTAGATTGCCTGATTTCAGAGGCAAGCGCGATAGCTCTGGGATTAGGAGAGATGCAGAGCGCGCAGGTGCTGTAAGAGCCATGTCTGATACTGCGTCACAGTATGCAGAACATGAGGACGGTGAGCTTCATTCTGTGGGTGACGTCTCTGACTCGGGGAAACCTGATTCAGAGATTTCTAATTTTAAATTTAAGCTTGAGAACCTCTGTGTATTGCTTGGGGAGGTATTAGCTGCTCTGAATGACTGTAACACAGTTGCAATTCCAGAGAAATTGTGTAGGCTGGATAGATACTATGCGGTGCCGGTGTGTACTGATGTTTTCCCTATACCTAAAAGGCTTACAGAAATTATTAACAAGGAGTGGGATAGACCCGGTGTGCCCTTTTCCCCACCTCCTATATTTAGAAAAATGTTCCCAATAGACGCCACTACACGGGACTTATGGCAGACGGTCCCTAAGGTGGAGGGAGCAGTTTCTACTTTAGTAAAGCGTACCACTATCCCGGTTGAGGACAGTTGTGCTTTTTCAGATCCAATGGATAAAAAATTGGAGGGTTACCTTAAGAAAATGTTTATTCAACAAGGTTTTATTTTACAGCCCCTTGCATGCATTGCGCCTGTCACTGCTGTGGCGGCATTCTGGTTTGAGGCCCTGGAAGAGGCCATTCATACAGCTCCATTGGATGAAATTATTGACAAGCTTAGATCGCTTAAGCTAGCTAACTCATTTGTTTCTGATGCCATTGTTCATTTGACTAAACTAACGGCTAAGAATTCCGGATTCGCCATCCAGGCGCGTAGGGCGCTATGGCTTAAATCCTGGTCAGCTGACGTGACTTCTAAGTCTAAATTACTTAACATTCCTTTCAAGGGGCAGACCTTATTCGGGCCTGGCTTGAAAGAAATTATTGCTGACATTACTGGAGGTAAGGGTCATACCCTTCCTCAGGACAGGGCCAAATCAAAGGCCAAACAGTCTAATTTTCGTGCCTTTCGAAATTTCAAGGCAGGAGCAGCATCAACTTCCTCCGCTTCAAAACAAGAGGGAACTGTTGCTCATTCCAGACAGGCCTGGAAACCTAACCAGTCCTGGAACAAGGGCAAGCAGACCAGAAAGCCTGCTGCTGCCCCCAAGACAGCATGAAGGAACGGCCCCCTATCTGGAAACGGATCTAGTGGGGGGCAGACTTTCTCTCTTCGCCCAGGGCGTGGGCAAGAGATGTTCAGGATCCCTGGGCGTTGGAGATCATATCTCAGGGATATCTTCTGGACTTCAAAGCTTCTCCTCCACAAGGGAGATTTCATCTTTCAAGGTTATCAGAAAACCTGATAAAGAAAGAGGCATTCCTAAGCTGTGTGCAGAACCTCCTAGTAATGGGAGTGATCCATCCAGTTCCGCGGACGGAACAAGGACAGGGCTTTTATTCAAATCTGTTTGTGGTTCCCAAGAAAGAGGGAACCTTCAGACCAATCTTGGATCTAAAGATCTTAAACAAATTCCTCAGAGTTCCATCATTCAAAATGGAAACTATTCGGACCATCCTACCCATGATCCAAGAGGGTCAGTACATGACCACAAGTCTTATACAGAGATAGTTCTGGCATTTCTGAGGTCGCATGGGTGGAAAGTGAACGTGGAAAAGAGTTCTCTATCACCACTCACAAGAGTCTCCTTCCTGGGGACTCTTATAGATTCTGTAGAGATGAAAATTTACCTGACGGAGTCCAGGTTATCAAAACTTCTAAATGCTTGCCGTGTCCTTCATTCCATTCCACGCCCGTCAGTGGCTCAGTGCATGGAAGTAATCGGCTTCATGGTAGCGGCAATGGACATAGTGCCATTCGCGCGCCTGCATCTCAGACCGCTGCAATCATGCATGCTAAGTCAGTGGAATGGGGATTACTCAGATTTGTCCCCTCTACTAATTCTCTTCTCTGGTGGCTTTCTCTGGTCCATCTGTCCAAGGGTATGACCTTTCGCAAGCCAGATTGGATGATTGTAACAACAGATGCCAGCCTTCTAGGTTGGGGCACAGTCTGGAACTCCCTGAAGGCTCAGGGATCGTGGACTCAGGAGGAGAAACTCCTCCCAATAAATATTCTGGAGTTAAGAGCAATATTCAAGGCTCTTCTAGCTTGGCCTCAGTTAGCAACACTGAGGTTCATCAGATTTCAGTCGGACAACATCACGACTGTTGCTTACATCAACCATCAAGGGGGAACCAGGAGTTCCCTAGCGATGTTAGAAGTCTCAAAGATAATTCGCTGGGCAGAGTCTCACTCTTGCCACCTGTCAGCGATCCACATCCCAGGCGTAGAGAACTGGGAGGCGGATTTTCTAAGTCGTCAGACTTTTCATCCGGGGGAGTGGGAACTCCATCCGGAGGTGTTTGCTCAACTGGTCCTTCGTTGGGGCAAACCAGAACTGGATCTCATGGCGTCTCGCGAGAACGCCAAGCTTCCTTGTTACGGATCCAGGTCCAGGTACCCGGGAGCAACGCTGATAGATGCTCTAGCAGCTCCTTGGTTCTTCAACCTGGCCTATGTGTTTCCTCTGCTCCCTCGACTGATTGCCAAAATCAAACAGGAGAGAGCATCGGTGATTCTGATAGCGCCTGCGTGGCCACGCAGGACCTGGTATGCAGACCTAGTGGACATGTCATCTCTTCCACCATGGATTCTGCCTCTGAGGCAGGACCTTCTAATACAAGGTCCTTTCAATCATCCAAATCTAATTTCTCTGAGACTGACTGCATGGAGATTGAACGCTTGATTCTATCAAGGCGTGGCTTCTCCGAGTCAGTCATTGATACCTTAAGAAGCCTGTCACCAGGAAAATCTACCATAAGATATGGCGTAAATACCTTTATTGGTGTGAATCCAAGAGTTACTCATGGAGTAAGGTTAGGATTCCTAGGATATTGTCCTTTCTCCAAGAGGGTTTGGACAAAGGCTTATCAGCTAGTTCTTTAAAAGGGCAGATCTCTGCTCTGTCTATTCTTTGCACAAGCGTTTGGCAGAAGTCAGGCATTTTGTCAGGCTTTGGATAGGATTAAGCCTGTGTTTAAAACTGTTGCTCCTCTGTGGAGCTTAAACTTGGTTCTTAAAGTTCTTCAGGGAGTTCCGTTTGAACCCCTTCATTCCATTGATATTAAACTTTTATCTTGGAAAGTGCTGTTTTTGATGGCTATTTCCTCGGCTCGAAGAGTCTCTGAGTTATCTGCCTTACATTGTGATTCTCCTTATCTGATTTTTCATTCAGACAAGGTAGTTCTGCGTAGCAAACCTGGGTTTTTACCTAAGGTGGTTTCTAACAGGAATATCAATCAAGAGATTGTTGTTCCATCATTATGTCCTAATCCTTCTTCAAAGAAGGAACGTCTTTTACATAATCTGGACGTAGTCCGTGCCTTGAAGTTCTACTTACAGGCTACTAAAGATTTTCGTCAAACATCTGCCCTGTTTGTCGTTTACTCTGGACAGAGGAGAGGTCAAAAAGCTTACAGGCTACTAAAGATTTGCGTCAAACATCTGCCCTGTTTGTCGTTTACTCTGGACAGAGGAGAGGTCAAAAAGCTTCGGCAACCTCTCTCTCCTTTTGGCTTCGGAGCATAATACGCTTAGCCTATGAGACTGCTGGACAGCAGCCCCCTGAAAGGATTACAGCTCATTCTACTAGAGCTGTGGCTTCCACCTGGGCCTTTAAAAATGAGGCCTCTGTTGAACAGATTTGCAAGGCTGCGACTTGGTCTTCGCTTCACACCTTTTCAAAATTTTACAAATTTGACACTTTTGCTTCTTTGGAGGCTGTTTTTGGGAGAAAGGTTCTACAGGCAGTGGTTCCTTCCGTTTAAGTTTCTGCCTTGTCCCTCCCATCATCCTTGTACTTTAGCTTTGGTATTGGTATCCCACAAGTAATGGATAACTTAACAAGAGAAAACACAATTTATGCTTACCTGATAAATTTATTTCTCTTGTAGTGTATCCAGTCCACGGCCCGCCCTGTCCTTTTAAGACAGGTCTAAATTTTAATTAAACTACAGTCACCACTGCACCCTATGGTTTCTCCTTTCTCGTCTTGTTTCGGTCGAATGACTGGATATGACAGTGAGGGGAGGAGCTATATAGCAGCTCTGCTGTGGGTGATCCTCTTGCAACTTCCTGTTGGGAAGGAGAATATCCCACAAGTAATGGATGATCTGTGGACTGGATACACTACAAGAGAAATAAATTTATCAGGTAAGCATAAATTGTGTTTTTACAGGTAAATTTCTCTTTATTTTAGCTAGGTAAGCTATTAAATAGTTAATAACTATTTAATAGCTATTGTACCTAGTTAAAATAAATTGAAATTTGCCTGTAAAATAAAAATAAATCCTAAAATAGCTACAATATAATTATTATTTATATTGTAGCTATATTAGGGTTTATTTTAAAGGTAAGTATTTAGTTTTAAATAGGATTCATTTAGTTAATAATAGAAATATTATTTAGATTTATTTAATTAATATTTAAGTTAGGGGGGTGTTAGGGTTAGTGTTAGACTTAGGGGTTAATTTTATTACAGTGGCAGCGGTGTAGGGGGGGGCAGGATAGGGGTTAATAAATGTATTATAGGTGGCGACAGTGTAGGGGGGGCAGATTAGGGGTTAATAACTTTATTATAGAGGGCGGCGGTATAGGGGGGGCAGGATAGGGGTTACTAGGTATAATGTAGGTTGCGGCGGTGTCCGGGAGCGGCGGTTTAGGGGTTAATATGTATAGAGTAGCTTGCGGTGGGCTCCGGGAGCGGTGGTTTAGGGGTTAATATGTATAGAGTAGCTTGCGGTGGGCTACGGGAGCGGTGGTTTAGGGGTTAACATGTTTATTATAGTGGCGGTGGGCTCCGGGAGCGGCGGTTTAGGGGGTAAACACTTTATTTAGTTGCAGCGGTGTAGGGGGTTTGAAAACCAAGTACGCTGGGCCGGAAAAGTGCCGAGCGTACCTGCTAGTCATTTGATAACTAGCAAAAGTAGTCAGATTGTGCCGCACTTGTGTGCGGAACATCTGGAGTGACGTAAGAATCGATCTGTGTCGGACTGAGTACGGCGGATCGAAGCTTACGTCACAAAATTCACCTTTTGCCGGTCTCTAGCCTTTGATAACTAAGGTGAATCAGCCTCGCCACAAATACGCTGCGGAATTCCAGCATATTTGAGGTTGACGGCTTGATAACTACCCCCCATTGTCTGAGATATGGGGGGGCAGTGCAGTTGAGGGCTTTGTATGTCAGAGTGAGAATTTTGTGTTTGATCCTAGAGGCAAGAGGAAGCCAGTGAAGGGATTGGCAGAGAGGTGCAGCAGATGAAGAGCGATGTGTAAGGAAGATGAGTCTTGCAGAGGCATTTATTATGGATTGTAAAGGAGCAAGGCGGCAGGTGGGGAGACCAGAGAGGACAGAGTTGCAGTAATCAAGGCGGGAAAGAATGAGAGAGTGGATTAAAATCTTAGTTGTGTCTTGTGTAAGGAAGTGTCTAATTTTCGAGATGTTTTTAAGGTGGAAGCGGCAGGCTTTAGCCAAGGACTGAATGTGAGGAGTGAAAGAAAGATCTGAGTCAAATGTGACCCCGAGACATCGGGCATGTGGGGTAGGGGTAATGATGGAATTGTCAACAGTTATAGAGAGATTGGGGGTAGAGATTTTGGAAGAAGGGGGGAAAATGAGGAGCTCAGTTTTGGAGAGATTTAGCTTGAGGTAGTGAGAGGACATCCATGAAGAGATATGAGAAAGACAGTTAGTGACACGGGTTAGCAAAGAAGGAGATAGGTCTGGTGCAGAGAAGTAGATTTGTGTGTCGTCGGCATACAAATGATATTGGAAACCATGGGACTTTATTAGGGAAACTAGTGATGACGTGTAGATTGAGAAGAGAAGGGGACCGAGGCCAGAGCCTTGCGGTACTCCGACAGAAAGTGGTGACGGGGCAGAGGAGGCCCCAGAGAAGGCTACACTAAAGGTACGGTTTGACAGGTAGAAAGAGAGCCACGAAAGGGCTGTGTCACAGATGCCGAAGGATTGGAGAGTTTGGAGCAAGAGAGGGTGGTCAACAGTGTCAAAGTCTGCGGACAGATCAAGGAGGATAAGCAGAGAGAAGTGGCCTTTTGATTTTGCTGTAAGTAGGTCGTTGGTAACCTCAACAATAGCTGTCTCTGTGGAGTGATGGGGACGAAATCCAGATTGCAATGGGTCAAGAAGGGAGTTTAACGTAAGGAAATGGGATAGGCGTGCATATACTAGTTTTTCAAGAAGCTTTGAGGAAAGAGGGAGGAGGGAAATAGGGCGGTAGTTGGATGGGGAGGTAGGATCAAGGGAAGGTTTTTTGAGGATAGGTGTGACCAGTGCATGTTTCAGCGATAAGGGGAAATATAACGGTGCTGAGGGAGAGGTTGAAAATGTGTGTTAGTATAGGGGTAAGGGTAGCAGAGAGGGAGGGGAGTAGCTGTGAAGGGATAGGGTCAAGGGGACAGGTAGTGAGGTGAGAGTGCAGTATAAGTGCCGAAACTTCTTCCTCAGTAACAGGGGAGAATGAGCTTAGTTTAAGGTTATGTGGGTTGTGGTTGAGTGAGAGCATTTGAGGGGGTGAGAGAATGGAATTACGTTGAGAGCTGATTTAATTTCTTATGGAGTCAATTTTGTTATTGAAGTGACTGGCAAAGTCCTGAGCTGACAGAGAAGTTGTATTAGGAGGTGGGGGAGGGCGGAGAAGAGTATTGAAAGTGGAGAACAGACGTTTTGGAGTTGAAGAAAGATTAGAGATAAGAGTAGAGAAGTAGTGTTGCTTATGGAGATTAAGGGCAGAATAGTAGGAGTTCAAGATGAATTTGTAATGAAGAAAATCAGCTGAACTCCGAGATTTTCTCCAGTGCCGCTCAGCAGTACGGGAACATCTGCGTAGGTACCGTGTCAGAGGAGTATGCCAGGGCTGATGATGAGTGTGTGATTTCCGAGCTATGGTAAGAGGTGTGAGATTGTTAAGGACGGATATAAGGGTGAAATTATAGTGGCAGATAGATTGTTCAGGGCAGGAAAAGGAGGAGAAGGATGAGAGGAGAGGTTCGAGGGAATTAGCAAGCTGTTGCTGATCTAATGACAACGCTTCTGTGAAGTTTGGTGTGAGGAGTAGAAGGACGGAGAGTTGTAGGAAGGGATGATATGTTGCAAGTAAGGAGATGGAGATCAGAAAGAGGAAAGGGGGAGTTTTTGAAGTTTGAGAGAGGGCATCGATAGCTAAAGATCAGGTCAAGAGAGTGACCATCTTTGTGAGTGGGAGAATCAGTCCATTGTGACAAACCGAAAGAGGAAGTGCATTGCAGAAGTTGTTTTGCAGATGAGGCAGTGGGATTGTCAAGAGGGATGTTGAAGTTGACAAGAATGAGGGCAGCGGTGTCTGAGGAAAGGAAATAAGGTAGCCAGGCAGCCAAGTGATCTAGAAATTGAGATGAGGAGCCAGGGGGTCGTTATATGACTGCAACACATACAGAGAGAGGGGAGAATAAGCGAATAATGTGAGTTTCGAATGAGGGAAATTTGAGGGAAGAGATGGGTTGTATTTGTTGAAAGGTGCAATGAGATGAAAGTAAAATACCTACACCACCTCCTTGTCTATTACCAGACCTAGGAGTGTGGCTGAAGTGGAGACCCCCATGTGACAGAGCAGCAGTGGATGCTGTGTCTAGGGGAGAGAGACAGGTTTCTGTTAGGGCCAGAAGGTTGAGGGAGCGGGAGATGAAGAGGTCATGTATAGAAGTGAGTTTGTTGCAAACAGAGCGAGAGTTCCAGAGTGCACAAGTGAAAGGGGTAGTGGCTTTTGATGAAAGAGGAATGTGAGTAAGGTTTGCAGAGTTTTGTTTTCAGAATCTATGGGACGATACACAGGGATGTGCATGGCTAGGCAGTGGTTGGGGACCGGGATTAGGGGAGATGTCCCCAGCAGTAAATAAAGCAAGAGGGAGAGTGACATGAGATGAGATATGGATTTGCAGTAGTGAGACTGTTTTTGAGATGAGCTGCAAGGGGGAGAGAGAGTGTTTAGGAATAGGTAAAGTTCATGAGTACAAAAGTAAAGTGAGTTTAAGAGAGATGGGTTAATGAACAGTGCAGTTTGAGAGGGAGAAGGAGCAATTGAATAATGTAGTTTGTTATAGAGACAAAAGGTTGCAAAAATTATTATAAATATATTGAGCATTTTTACAAAAGTGGGAACCAGTTAAACACATAAGACACAGTATTACAGTAGCAATTGCAAAAGAAAACAAAAGGGTATAAAAAGTGTATTTCACACACTACTTGTGAGAAATACTGATCCTGGCCACCAGGAGGAGGCAAAGACACCCCAGCCAAAGGCTTAAATACATACCTCCCCCACTTCCTCATAACCCCAGTCATTCTTTGCCTTTCATCACAGGAGGTTTGCAGAGAAGTGTTAGAAAATTTCAGAGTACTCTCTTATGGAGGGTAGTACTCTTCGAGATGGGACTGGAGTTTTAAGTAGTCCTGTTAGCCTCTCAGTGAGAGCATGGATGAACGTTAGAGTCCGGAGATGCAGGGGGAGTCTTTCTGCGAAACCATCCCAACTCATATTAACAACTCCATAGGCAATCAGCGTTTTTGCTGCCTGCTTTATTCACTCAAGTCCATGTCAGAAGTGACGCTACTATATGTCACACTTGAAGAGCCGTGTTCCTGTTCCATAGCGTAGATTCTGGTAAGATCGTTTCCTATTTTATACATTTATTATAACGCAAGAAGACAGGGTCACAGTGTGACTCCTTTTATCTGTATAGAATCAAGGGTTAATAGCTCCTTAGGGGGATTATTGAACAGGGGGGAATAATCTTATATGTTTATTTGATTTTATGCTGCTTTTATGTGTGAGATGTTATTGGCTCATAGGCTGTTATGGAATATACAGGTTTCACTTTCACTTTGAGAGCCATGCAGTTTACAAGCTTGGCGCGCTTTCTCATAGCAGGGACGGTCCTGCATTGTGCACCATGTGATTCATTCCTTTTTTCCTGACAGGGTGTCTATCAGAGAGTAGTCATACATCTCTGTACTGTCTGGGTCATAGGAGGTGGTGAGTGCCCTAGCCATTGGGGTATAAGGGTGCCATTTTTTAATTAAAATAAGATGTTTTATTTCTCTAGTTCTCCGGCTATTGCACTAGTGATGGAGGATTCTGTTACTTTATAGGGCACTCCCTCTATTCCTAATGAGTAATTCCTGTTTATATGGTGAAGAGGCCTTAGTTCCGACCTCTCAATTATGTTCCATATGCCTTGATAATGTGGTAATATCAAACATGTTTGATACCAGAGAGCTGTCCACCTCTGAGGAGTTGTCACCCAGTGAGATGCGTACCCTACATTCTTATATCTCTACACATGCAGTTTTCCCATAGCATTGCTGATTCTCCATCTGGAGGGGGTCTTTTTTCACTAGACGTTACTGTGCAGTTCAGACGGCGGTGTCTGCGGCCTTTAATGCTTTACCTCGCCCTGCTAAGCACAAGCAAAAGATTACATATTGCACTCCTTCCCAGAGTACATCAGATAATTTATTGGATTTAACTGAGGGTTATCCGAGGATGAAGTTCTTTCTGAGACTTCAGAGTATGAAAATTCTAGGTCAGAGTCTGCTGCCTCTAAACCTCCGGCTGCAGAGGAACCAGACTTTAGTTTAGGAATTTGCGCTTTCTTCTAAAGGAAATTTTTGGCGAATTCAGAGATTCCAGAGGCCAAATTGCCTGATGAACCTTTAATTCCAAAATTGGATAGAGTTTGAGGACAGGGCGGTACCTTATGCTTCCCTGTGTAATGTTCCGGTGTACATGCACTCAGGACACAGACCCTCGGGGCAGTGGTAGGGATTTGAAGACACCGACCCCTGACCCGGGGAAGAGTATCCTGGACGTGGATAGATGATATTCTGTGATTCATAGTTGCTAGAAGTTATTGTAGAATAAATGGAGAGTGCAACATTTGTATACAATATATTCTGGCTTCACTGTGACTTATAGTTAGTTAATAGGAGTAGCTGCAGGATTCAATGAGAGAAAAATATAGCAATGTGGAATGTTCAGGCTTCAGAGTAAACTGGTAGAAGATTGACACTTAGATGCAAACTAAGGTTTGTTGCAGGTTCACAGTACATAATATTATATAGCGCTGTACGTCAGTAATAAGCAGAGCAGCACAGGTGATAGTCAAGTTGCAAGTTTAAGGCATCAATTACTGTTTGTGCATATATTGGAGAATCACATGAAAGCTTTTAACTGAACACATAGATGCAGGGTTCTGAATATGTTAACATATTTGTAGAAGGATATTTCAGCTATGACAACTTGTAGCAGAGAATAGTTATAAAGTTCTGAGTAAGATGATGTTATTGTAATTAGAGAGTGATGATAACAAAAAGTATACTTGATTTACAATAAAGTTCAGAGTTTGTTAAGTAGCAGTGTCCAGGTAACAAAATGGAATTATTTGGTTACTTGCGATTTGATGATTTTAAGCAGAGGAAATAGGGAAAGCTGAAGCTTGAATAAGTTGGTAGAATTCATGCAGGATCAGCCACAGACCTCGGTTGTTTTCAGGAACACAACTTCAAAGTTAATGCAAAGCACATTAGACCTGAAAAGGCTTAAAAAGAGGCTGAGGGAATCAGGTGCATGAATGATTAATCAGGCAGGCAAGCTGAATGCAAATACCGCCCAAAACCAGCATGAGTGTCAGAATCAGGGAAGGCAGTCTTAAAGGGATAGTGACATTAGGCTGAGATATGTTACACCCTGCTCCTGTTAGATGGCGAACATTATTAAGAATTAATGGGACATGATTAAATTTCTTCTGTTATGTGTGATCAGTCCACGGGTCATCATTACTTCTGGGATATAACTCCTCCCCAACAGGAAATGCAAGAGGATTCACCCAGCAGAGCTGCATATAGCTCCTCCCCTCTACGTCACTCCCAGTCATTCTCTTGCACCCAACGACTAGATAGGATGTGTGAGAGGACTATGGTGATTATACTTAGTTTTTATAACTTCAATCAAAAGTTTGTTATTTTACAATAGCACCGGAGCGTGTTATTACCTCTCTGGCAGAGTTTGAAGAAGAATCTACCAGAGTTTTTACTATGATTTTAACCGGAGTAGTTAAGATCATATTGCTGTTTCTCGGCCATCTGAGGGAGGTAAAAGCTTCAGATCAGGGGACAGCGGGCAGATGAATCTGCATTGAGGTATGTAGCAGTTTTTATTTTCTGAATGGAATTGATGAGAAAATCCTGCCATACCGTTATAATGACATGTATGTATACTCTACACTTCAGTATTCTGGGGATGGTACTTCACTGGAATTACTCTGTAAAAAATACATTAGACCTTTTAATAGGTATTTATTATGTTAAACGTTTTTGCTGGAATGTAGAATCGTTTGCATTTTCTGAGGTACTGAGTGAATAAATGTTTGGGCATTATTTTTCCACTTGGCAGTTGCTTGTTTTAATTGTGACAGTTTCGTTTCTCTCTCACTGCTGTGTGTGAGGGGGAGGGGCCGTTTTTGGCGCTCTTTGCTACGCATCAAAAATTTCCAGTCAGTTACTCTTGTATTTCCTGCATGATCCGGTTCATCTCTAACAGAACTCAGGGGTCTTCAAACTTCTTTGAAGGGAGGTAGATTCTCTCAGCAGAGCTGTGAGACTTATATATTGACTGTGATTAAAAACGTTGCTCTGCTATTTTTACGTTTCAAATTTAATTATTGTTACTTTACTAATGGGAACAAACCTCTGCTAAAGGTTGTGTTGTTTTCAAGGATTGATGCTATAACAGTTTTTCAGTTCATTATTTCAACTGTCATTTAATCGTTTAGTGCTTCTTTGAGGCACAGTACGTTTTTGTTAAATAAGATTGTAACCAAGTTGCAAGTTTATTTGCTAGTGTGTTAAACATGTCTGATTCAGAGGAAGATACCTGTGTCATTTGTTCCAATGCCAAGGTGGAGCCCAATAGAAATTTATGTACTAACTGTATTGATGCTACTTTAAATAAAAGCCAATCTGTACAAATTGAACAAATTTCACCAAACAGCGAGGGGAGAGTTATGCCGACTAACTCGCCTCACGTGTCAGTACCTGCATCTCCCGCCCGGGAGGTGCGTGATATTGTGACGCCTAGTACATCTGGGCGGCCATTACAGATAACATTACAAGATATGGCTACTGTTATGACTGAAGTTTTGGCTAAATTACCAGAACTAAGGGGCAAGCGTGATCACTCTGGGGTGAGAACAGAGTGCGCTGATAATACTAGAGCCATGTCTGATACTGCGTCACAGCTTGCAGAGCATGAGGACGGAGAGCTTCATTCTGTGGGTGACGGTTCTGATCCAAACAGATTGGATTCAGATATTTCAAATTTTAAATTTAAATTGGAGAACCTCCGTGTATTACTAGGGGAGGTTTTAGCGGCTCTTAATGATTGTAACACTGTTGCAATACCAGAGAAATTGTGTAGGTTGGATAAATACTTTGCGGTACCGGCGAGTACTGACGTTTTTCCTATACCTAAGAGACTAACTGAAATTGTTACTAAGGAGTGGGATAGACCCGGTGTGCCGTTCTCACCCCCTCCAATATTTAGAAAAATGTTTCCAATAGACGCCACCACACGGGACTTATGGCAAACGGTCCCTAAGGTGGAGGGAGCAGTTTCTACTTTAGCTAAGCGTACCACTATCCCGGTGGAGGATAGCTGTGCTTTTTCAGATCCAATGGATAAAAAATTAGAGGGTTACCTTAAGAAAATGTTTGTTCAACAAGGTTTTATATTGCAACCCCTTGCATGCATCGCGCCGATTACGGCTGCGGCAGCATTTTGGATGGAGTCTCTGGAAGAGAACCTTAGTTCAGCTACGCTGGACGACATTACGGACAGGCTTAGAGTCCTTAAACTAGCTAATTCATTCATTTCGGAGGCCGTAGTACATTTAACCAAACTTACGGCTAAGAACTCAGGATTCGCCATTCAGGCACGTAGGGCGCTGTGGCTAAAATCCTGGTCAGCTGATGTAACTTCTAAGTCCAAATTACTTAATATACCTTTCAAGGGGCAAACTTTATTTGGGCCCGGTTTGAAAGAAATTATCGCTGACATTACAGGAGGTAAGGGCCACGCCCTGCCTCAAGACAAAGCCAAAGCTAAGGCTAGACAGTCTAATTTTCGTCCCTTTCGGAATTTCAAAGCAGGAGCAGCACCAACTTCCACTGCACCAAAACAGGAAGGAGCCGTTGCTCGTTACAGACAAGGCTGGAAACCTAACCAGTCCTGGAACAAGGGCAAGCAGGCCAGGAAACCTGCTGCTGCCCCTAAGACAGCATGAATCGAGGGCCCCCCGATCCGGGACCGGATCTAGTGGGGGGCAGACTCTCTCTCTTCGCCCAGGCTTGGGCAAGAGATGTTCAGGATCCCTGGGCGCTAGAGATCATATCTCAGGGATACCTTCTAGACTTCAAATTCTCTCCCCCAAGAGGGAGATTTCATCTGTCAAGGTTGTCAACAAACCAGATAAAGAAAGAAGCGTTTCTACGCTGTGTACAAGATCTGTTATTAATGGGAGTGATCCATCCGGTTCCGCGGTCGGAACAAGGACAAGGGTTTTACTCAAACCTGTTTGTGGTTCCCAAAAAAGAGGGAACTTTCAGGCCAATCTTGGATTTAAAGATCCTAAACAAATTCCTAAGAGTTCCATCGTTCAAAATGGAAACTATTCGGACAATCTTACCCATGATCCAAAAGGGTCAGTACATGACCACAGTGGATTTAAAGGATGCTTACCTTCACATACTGATTCACAAAGATCATTACCGGTATCTAAGGTTTGCCTTCTTAGACAGGCATTACCAGTTTGTAGCTCTTCCATTCGGATTGGCTACGGCTCCAAGAATCTTCACAAAGGTTCTGGGTGCTCTTCTGGCGGTACTAAGACCGCGAGGAATTTCGGTAGCTCCGTACCTAGACGACATTCTGATACAAGCTTCAAGCTTGCAAACTGCCAAGTCTCATACAGAGTTAGTTCTGGCATTTCTAAGGTCGCATGGATGGAAAGTGAACGAAAAGAAGAGTTCTCTCTTTCCTCTCACAAGAGTTCCATTCTTGGGGACTCTTATAGATTCTGTAGAAATGAAGATTTATCTGACAGAAGACAGATTAACAAAGCTTCTAAATGCATGCCGTGTCCTTCATTCCATTCAACTCCCGTCAGTAGCTCAATGCATGGAGGTGATCGGCTTAATGGTAGCAGCAATGGACATAGTACCCTTTGCACGTCTACATCTCAGACCGCTGAAATTGTGCATGCTGAGTCAGTGGAATGGGGACTACTCAGACTTGTCCCCTACTCTGAATCTGGATCAAGAGACCAGAAACTCTCTTCTATGGTGGCTTTCTCGGCCACATCTGTCCAGGGGGATGCCATTCAGCAGGCCGGACTGGACAATTGTAACAACAGACGCCAGCCTTCTAGGTTGGGGCGCTGTCTGGAATTCTCTGAAGGCTCAGGGACAATGGAATCAGGAGGAAAGTCTCCTACCAATAAACATTCTGGAATTGAGAGCAGTTCTCAATGCCCTTCTGGCTTGGCCCCAGTTAAAAACTCGGGGGTTCATCAGGTTTCAGTCGGACAACATCACGACTGTAGCTTACATCAACCATCAAGGAGGGACAAGAAGCTCCCTAGCAATGATGGAAGTATCAAAGATAATTCGCTGGGCAGAGTCTCACTCTTGCCACCTGTCAGCAATCCACATCCCGGGAGTGGAGAACTGGGAGGCGGATTTCTTGAGTCGCCAGACTTTTCATCCGGGGGAGTGGGAACTTCATCCGGAGGTCTTTGCCCAAATACTTTGACGTTGGGGCAAACCAGAGATAGATCTCATGGCGTCTCGCCAGAACGCCAAACTCCCTCGCTACGGGTCCAGATCCAGGGATCCGGGAGCGGTTCTGATAGATGCTTTGACAGCACCTTGGAACTTCGGGATGGCTTATGTGTTTCCACCCTTCCCGCTGCTTCCTCGATTGATTGCCAAAATCAAACAGGAGAGAGCATCAGTGATTCTAATAGCGCCTGCATGGCCACGCAGGACTTGGTATGCAGATCTAGTGGACATGTCATCCTGTCCGCCTTGGTCTCTACCTCTAAGACAGGACCTTCTGATACAGGGTCCATTCAAACATCAAAATCTAACTTCTCTGAAGCTGACTGCTTGGAAATTGAACGCTTGATTTTATCAAAACGTGGTTTTTCTGAGTCGGTTATTGATACCCTGATACAGGCTAGGAAGCCTGTTACCAGAAGGATTTACCATAAGATATGGCGTAAATACCTATACTGGTGCGAATCCAAAGGTTACTCCTGGAGTAAGGTTAGGATTCCTAGGATATTGTCCTTTCTACAAGAAGGTTTAGAAAAGGGTTTATCGGCTAGTTCATTAAAGGGACAGATCTCAGCTCTGTCCATCTTGTTGCACAGGCGTCTGTCAGAAAATCCAGACGTCCAGGCTTTTTGTCAGGCTTTAGCTAGAATCAAGCCTGTGTTTAAAACTGTTGCTCCGCCATGGAGTTTAAACCTTGTTCTTAACGTTCTACAAGGAGTTCCGTTTGAACCCCTTCATTCCATTGATATAAAGTTGTTATCTTGGAAAGTGTTATTTTTAATGGCTATTTCTTCGGCTCGGAGAGTCTCTGAGTTATCAGCTTTACATTGTGATTCTCCTTATTTGATTTTTCATTCAGATAAGGTAGTTCTGCGTACTAAACCTGGGTTCTTACCTAAGGTAGTCACTAACAGGAACATCAATCAAGAGATCGTGGTTCCTTCCCTGTGCCCGAATCCTTCTTCAAAGAAGGAACGTCTTCTACACAATCTGGATGTAGTTCGTGCCCTCAAGTTCTACTTGCAGGCAACTAAGGATTTTCGACAAACGTCTTCCCTGTTTGTCGTGTACTCTGGTCAGAGGAGAGGTCATAAGGCTTCGGCTACCTCTCTCTCCTTCTGGCTTCGTAGCATAATTCGTTTAGCCTATGAGACTGCTGGACAGCAGCCTCCTGAAAGAATTACAGCTCATTCTACTAGAGCTGTGGCTTCCACTTGGGCCTTTAAGAATGAGGCCTCTGTTGAACAGATTTGCAAGGCTGCAACTTGGTCTTCGCTCCATACTTTTTCAAAATTTTACAAATTTGACACTTTTGCTTCTTCGGAGGCTATTTTTGGGAGAAAGGTTCTTCAGGCAGTGGTTCCTTCTGTATAATGAGCCTGCCTAGCCCTCCCGTCATCCGTGTACTTTTGCTTTGGTATTGGTATCCCAGAAGTAATGATGACCCGTGGACTGATCACACATAACAGAAGAAAACATAATTTATGCTTACCTGATAAATTCCTTTCTTCTGTTGTGTTATCAGTCCACGGCCCGCCCTGTTTTTTAAGGCAGGTAAATATTTTTTAAATTATACTCCAGTCACCACTTCACCCTTGGTTTCTCCTTTCTCGTTGATTCTTGGTCGAATGACTGGGAGTGACGTAGAGGGGAGGAGCTATATGCAGCTCTGCTGGGTGAATCCTCTTGCATTTCCTGTTGGGGAGGAGTTATATCCCAGAAGTAATGATGACCTGTGGACTGATCACACAACAGAAGAAAGGAATTTATCAGGTAAGCATAAATTATGTTTTTTCCCCTCTTCTCCCTTTAACAAATTGTCCCCAGTCCTGGATTCTCAATGAAGTTGTGAGGTTCCGTCCCTAAATGGGATGGCATTATCTTTACCCTTGCTAAACGTTCTAATATCCCGCTTGAGGATAGTTCTTCGTTTGAAGAGCCCATGGATAAAAGATGGAAACTCTGTTAAGAAAGATGTTTCAACATACGGGATATTTGTTTCAACCTGCGGCGGCTGTTGCCACGGTTACTGGAGAAACTACCTTCTAGTGTGACTACTTATAGGATTTGATCGGGGTGGAGGATCCCCTCGACGTTACTCAGAAGAATTGACAACCCTCAAGGCCGTAAATCTTTTCTGTCTGTACTGCTGTTAGGCAGTTTATTCGCTTGAATGCTATGGCTTCAGCTTTTTCTGTTCAGGCCTGTCGGGCTCTGGCTGAAGTCATGGTCTAGACTTCTTCCCTCCCTTTAAGGGAATGATTTTGTCTGGTCCAGGCCTTGACTCAATTATCTCCACGGTCACAGGCACCAAGGGTGCCCTCCTACCGCAAGAGTATATGAACTAATTTAAGGGGCGATTTTCGTTCTTTTCATTCTGATAAAGCCCATGTCAGCAGTCCTCCGCTAAGCCAGAGCAAAACAAGAGCTCCTGGAAGCCGGCTCAGTCCTGGAATAAATCCAAGCAGAGCAAGAAGCCCGCCGAGTATATGTCGGCATGAATGGGCGGTCCCGGGTCCTCTTCTGGATTGTGTAGGGGGCAGTATGTCGCTCTTTGCAGTCGCTTGGTTCAGGGACGTGCAGGATTCATGGGTCCTGGAGGTCATAGCTCAGGGTTACCCCTTTCTGGGGTGTGTACGGGATCTGTCCTCTAGGAGTTATTGTCCCTGTGCTTTTCGCAGTGAAAGGTTTGGGATACTATTCAAACCTTTTCGTGGTCCCTTAGAAGGAGGGAACTTTCCGTCCCATTCTGGACCTAAAGTGCTTAAGCAGGTATTTAAATGTCCCCTCATTAAAGATGGAGACAATAAGGTCCATTCTTCCCCTCGTTTGAGAGAGGTAGTTCATGACCATGATAGATTTCTGGACCAGCACTTCCAGTTTATTGCTCTTCCATTTGGTCTAGCTAAAAAAAAATTTCAAAGAGTGGACCATTCGGAATATCTCCTCTGTCTGCTTCGCTCCCATGGATGGCAGATAATCTAGAGAGAGTTCTCTTGTATTAAGTACCAGGGTAGAATTCTCGGGTACTATAATAGTCTCCATAGACTTGAGAATATTTCTAACAGACCATAGACGTTGCAAACTAGCTTAAACATGTCTTGCCTTCCAGATCTCCTTAAGGCCATCTGTGGCTTGGTGTATGGAGGTGATTGGTCTCATGGTGTCCAGCTTGGACATCATTTCCTTTGCCAGGTTTCACCTCAGACTGTTGCAACTGCACATGCTGAACTAGTGGAACTGCGATCATTCAGATCTGTCTCAACAGATTTCTCTGGACAACCAATCGGGAGAATCGCTCTCTTGGTGGTTTTGTCCGGATCACTTGTCCTGAGGGACGTCCGGCTCAAGACCATCCTGGATGATTATGTTTACGGTTGCGAGTCTGTCAGGATGGGGAGCCGTTTGAGGTGCCAGGAAGGCACAGGGCATCTAGTCTCAGGAGGTAAATTTCCTGATCTCATTTTGGATCTTCGGGCAATATACAATGCTCTGAAGGTTTGGCCTCTGCTGGGTTCTTCCCAGTTAATCAGATTACAATCAAACAATCTATCCTCTGTGGCTTACATCAACCATTAGGGGGGAACGAGAGCTCACTAGCTATGAGGGAAGTATCTCGAATTCTGGTGTGTGGGAGATCCACATTTTTTCGCTGTCACCGATCCATATTCCTGGTGTGGACAACTGGGAAGCGGATTTCCTCAGCAGACAATCCTTTCATCCGGGAGAATGGTCTCTTCATCCCTAGTGTTTGAAGAGATTTGCAAGAGAAAGATCTTATAACGTCTCAATACCAAACTACCCAGATAGGGGTCGAGGTACAGGGATCCTCAGGCGGAGCTAACAGATGCATTAGCGGTGCCTTGGAGGTTCAATCTAATTTATAGTTTCTGACCGTTACCACTACTTCCTAGTGTAGTGGCTCGAGTCAAGCAGGCGTCAGTGATACTGACTGTTCCGTCTTGGCCGCGAAGGATATGGTTCTCGGATCTAGTGGGGATGTCATTATCTCCTCCGTGGAAGTTACCTTGTCGCAGGGATCTGCTGACCAAGGTCTCTGTTCATCAATGTCTAAATTCTCTGAGGCTGACTGCGTGGAGATTGAACACTTAGTCCTAGCCAAGAGAGAGTTTTCTGAGAGAGTTATTTTTACTCTCATTCAAGCTCGTAAGCTGGTTGCTCGTCGCATCTATCATAAGTTGTGGAGGACCTACTTATTTTGTTTTCCAGGATGAACTGGAGAAGGGCTTTTCTGCAACTCTCCTGAAGGGACAGTTTTCAGCCCTGTCTGTGTTACTTCCAGATGTTCAGCCATTTGTTAAGTCTCTGCTGGGATCAGATCTGTGTTTAGATCTAAGGCTCCTCCTTGGAGTTTAAATCTTGTCCTTAAGGTTTTGCAACGGGCTCCGTTGGAGCCTATGCATGGAGCCTATGCATGAAGTAGACATTAAATTGTTGTTTTGGAAGGTTCTTTTTCTACTAGCTATTGCTACTGCGTGCAATCTATTAAATTGCTGCCTTGCAATGTGACCCTCCTTATCTGGTGTTTCATGCCGATAAAGCTGTTCTACGAACCAAGTTAGGTTTTCTTCCTAAGGTTGTGTCAATTCGCAACATCAATCAAGAGATTGTGGTTCCTTTCTTATGTCCTAATCCTTCTTCATCGAAGGAACTTTTACAACGTATTTCTGGATGTGGTTTGTGCCTTGAAGTTCTATCTTCAGGCCACAAAGGAATTTAGACAAACCTCTTTCTCTGTTCGTTCTCTTTTCTGGGAAGTGTAGGGGTCAGAGGGCCTCTTCGACTTGTATTTTTGTCTGAGGAGTGTCATCCGTTTAGCATAGACACAGCCGGACATAAGCCTCTTCTGAGGATTACTGCTCATTCCACGAGAGCAGTGGTTCCTCTTGGGCCTTCAAAAATGAGGCCTCTATGGATCAGATTTGTAAGGCGGCTATCTGGTTCTCCTTACATGCTTTTTGCAAAATCTTACAAGTTTGATGTTTTTGCTTCTGCTGAAGCAGCAATCGGGAGAAAGATTTTGCAGGCTGTGGTGCCCTCAGATTAGGGTCTGCCTCTCTTTTTTCCCTCCCGTTAGCATTCCGTGTACTCTAGAGCTTGGGTATATGTTTCCCACAACTATTCCCATATTAAGATGGAAAACATAAATTATGCTTACCTGATATTTTCATTTCCATCTGTATGGGAAGAGTCCACAGCTCCCGCCCGTGTTTTCCGAAGGGCCGCCCTAAATTTTAAATTTTTTCTTCTTGCACCTTTTTCACCCTGATATTTCTCCTACTGTTACTTGTTCCCTCGGCAGAATGACTGGGGTTATGAGGAAGTGGGGGAGGTATTTAAGCCTTTGGCTGGGGTGTCTTTGCCTCCTCCTGGTGGCCAGGTTCAGTATTTCCCACAAGTAAGGAATGCAGCTGTGGACTCTTTCCATACAGATGGAAATTAAATTATCAGGTAAGCATCATTTATTTATGTTTTTTTGTCAGATTTTTACAGTTATGCTGCATCACTACCAAGTGATTTAATATAGTTTTTGATCATGCTCAGTTCTCATTTTAAAACGTTTTTCTGTTGAAAAAATAAAAATTGAAATCTATTGCTCAAATCACACTGAACATATTGATCTTGTACACACATTTTATATGATCAGCCATACAGTGTTTCCAGGTGGACATTCTGACTGATTGGCATATAGGCTATTTCTTTTTTAAAGACACGATGAGTCCACAGATTTCATCCTTACTTGTGGGATATTCACCTCCTGGTCAAGAGGAGGAGGCAAAGAGCACCACAGCAGAGCTGTTAAATAGCTCCCCCCTTCCCTCCCACTCCAGTCATTCTCTTTGCCTACGTTAGTGATAGGAAGAGGTAAAGTGAGGTGTTAGAATAGATTCTTCAATCAAGAGTTTATTATTTTTAAAGTAGTGCCAGAGTGTGCTGCTTTATTCTAGGGTGTAGCCGTAGTCCATATCAGTCCCTACAGTAGAGCTTTTGGTGGCTTTAGAGAAATGGGAACTTATGGGACATAATTCTCACTGTGCCTCCCATACCACTGATCCTAATCCTGATAACCTAAGTAAGATTACTGAGGTTTTATCTTTATCCACAGGGCTATGAGAGGGAGAGGACCTCTTAAACCTGCTGAGCTGCCCTGCTGCCGGGCAGATTTTAAAGGTAAGTGCTGGCTTTTTTATTCTGGCTCTGAAAAAAGAAAGATTCAGGACAGAGGAAGTGTAGCACTTTTCTGGTACATAAAACTCCTACATATATATATATATAAAGGGAGGATCATGTGACAGCATTTTATTAGCAGGCACTGGGGCTGAGGAGAATAGAAGGTGGTTTCTCTGGGGGTTTGTAAAGACACAATCACGCAGTAATCTTAATATTACACTGTTAATGTGTTTAATTTACTTGGACCGAGCTGACTATAAGAGGGCTCAGGGAGTGTGATTGATTTGTGTATTACCTAATATGCAGTATTGCACTTTGCCCCCAGGCTTGCAATATACGGTTCAGATCTCCCGGAGTACTATTTCTAAAGATAGTAATGGCGACCGGGAGAAGTGTGTGGTAACGCCCACGACGGGCGGGGTTATGTTTGGTGCCGTTTTTTGGAGTGCAATTTTCTATCTCTAGGCAGATTCAGGATTGTCTGTTATGACGCCCACGAGGGGCGGAGCTATGTTGAAACTGACTGAGGCTGTACTCACTACGTTCCTTCCGTTCATCGGATGGTTGAGCGGTTTTTCCTTTCTAGCACAATACTTAGTGCTGTGATTAGGTGGGTCCGGATTGCGTTCCGGATCTGCCTGGGAACTATGGCCTAGATTTAGAGTTGGGCGGTAGCCGTCAAAACCAGCGTTAGAGGCTCCTAACGCTGGTTTTTACCGCCCGCTGGTATTTGGAGTCAGTCAGGAAAGGGTCTAACGCTCACTTTCCAGCCGCGACTTTTCCATACCGCAGATCCCCCTACGCCATTTGCGTATCCTATCTTTTCAATGGGATCTTTCTAACGCCGGTATTTAGAGTCTTGGCTGAAGTGAGCGTTAGAAATCTAATGACAAAACTCCAGCCGCAAAAAAAAGTCAGTAGTTAGGAGCTTTCTGGGCTAACGCCAGTTTATAAAGCTCTTAACTACTGTGCTCTAAAGTACACTAACACCCATAAACTACCTATGTACCCCTAAACCGAGGCCCCCCCCACATCGCCGCCACTCTATTAAATTTTTTTAACCCCTAATCTGCCGCTCCGTACCCCCCCGCCAGCTACGTTATCCCTATGTACCCCTAATCTGCCGCCCCCGCTATCGCTGACCCCTGCATATTATTATTAACCCCTAATCTGCCGACCGCACATCGCCGCCAGCTACGTTATCCCTATGTACCCCTAATCTGCTGCCCCTAACACCGCCGACCCCTATATTATATTTATTAACCCCTAATCTGCCCCCCACAACGTTGCCTCCACCTACCTACAATAATTAACCCCTAATCTGCCGACCGCATCTCACCGCTACTATAATAAAGTTATTAACCCCTAATCCGCCACACTCCCGCCTCAATAACCCTATAAGAAATAGTATTAACCCCTAATCTGCCCTCCCTAACATCGCCGACACCTAACTTCAATCATTAACCCCTAATCTGCCGACCGGAGCGCACCGCTACTATAATACATTTATTAACCCCTAAAGCTAAGTCTAACCCTAACCCTAACACCCCCCCTAAATTAAATATAATTTAAATCTAACGAAATAAATTAACTCTTATTAAATAAATTATTCCTATTTAAAGCTAAATACTTACCTGTAAAATAAACCCTAATATAGCTACAATATAACGAATAATTATATTCTAGCTATTTTAGGATTAATATTTATTTTACAGGCAACTTTGTATTTATTTTAACCAGGTACAATAGCTATTAAATAGTTAAGAACTATTTAATAGCTAAAATAGTTAAAATAATTACAAAATTACCTGTAAAATAAATCCTAACCTAAGTTACAATTAAACCTAACACTACACTATCAATAAATTAATTAAATACAATACCTACAAATAAATACATTTAAATAAACTAACTAAAGTACAAAAAATAAAAAAGAACTAAGTTACAAAAAATAAAAAAATATTTACAAACATTAGAAACATATTACAACAATTTTAAACTAATTACACATACTCTAAGCCCCCTAATAAAATAACAAAGACCCCCAAAATAAAAAAATGCCCTACCCTATTCTAAATTAAAAAAGTTCAAAGCTCTTTTACCTTACCAGCCCTGAAAAGGGCCATTTGCGGGGCATGCCCCAAATAATTCAGCTCTTTTGCCTGTAAAAAAAAACATACAATACCCCCCCCCAACATTACAACCCACCACCCACATACCCCTAATCTAACCCAAACCCCCCTTAAATAAACCTAACACTAAGCCCCTGAAGATCTTCCTACCTTATCTTCACCATACCAGGTTCACCGATCCGTCCTCCGAAGTCTTCATCCAAGCCCAAGCGGGGGCTGGCGATCCATAATCCGGCTGAAGTCTTCTATCAAGCGGCGGCTGAAGAGGTCCAGAAGAGGCTCCAAAGTCTTCATCCTATCCGGGAAGAAGAGGAGATCCGGACCGGCAACCATCTTGACCCAAGCGGCATCTTCTATCTTCATCCGATGACGAACGGCTCCATCTTGAAGACCTCCGACGCGGATCCATCCTCTTCTTCCGACGTCCAAATGAAGAATGAAGGTTCCTTTAAGGGACGTCATCCAAGATGGCGTCCCTCGAATTCCGATTGGCTGATAGGATTCTATCAGCCAATCGGAATTAAGGTAGGAAAATTCTGATTGGCTGATGGAATCAGCCAATCAGAATCAAGTTCAATCAGATTGGCTGATCCGATCAGCCAATCAGATTGAGCTCGCATTCTATTGGCTGATCGGAACAGCCAATAGAATGCAAGCTCAATCTGATTGGCTGATCCAATCAGCCAATCGGATTGAACTTGATTCTGATTGGCTGATTCCATCAGCCAATCAGAATTTTCCTACTTTAATTCCGATTGGCTGATAGAATCCTATCAGCCAATCGGAATTCGAGGGACGCCATCTTGGATGACGTCCCTTAAAGGAACCTTCATCATTTGGACGTCGGAAGAAGAGGATGGATCCGGGTCAGAGGTCTTCAAGATGGAGCCGTTCGTCATCGGATGAAGATAGAAGATGCCGCTTGGGTCAAGATGGTTGCCGGTCCGGATCTCCTCTTCTTCCCGGATAGGATGAAGACTTTGGAGCCTCTTCTGGACCTCTTCAGCTGCCGCTTGATAGAAGACTTCAGCCGGATTATGGATCGCCAGCCCCCGCTTGGGCTTGGATGAAGACTTCGGAGGACGGATCGGTGAACCTAGTATGGTGAAGATAAGGTAGGAAGATCTTCTGGGGCTTAGTGTTAGGTTTATTTAAGGGGGGTTTGGGTTAGATTAGGGGTATGTGGGTGGTGGGTTGTAATGTTGGGGGGGGGTATTGTATGTTTTTTTTTACAGGCAAAAGAGCTGAATTATTTGGGGCATGCCCCGCAAATGGCCCTTTTCAGGGCTGGTAAGGTAAAAGAGCTTTGAACTTTTTTAATTTAGAATAGGGTAGGGCATTTTTTTATTTTGGGGGTCTTTGTTATTTTATTAGGGGGCTTAGAGTAGGTGTAATTAGTTTAAAATTGTTGTAATATTTTTCTAATGTTTGTAAATATTTTTTTATTTTTTGTAATTTAGTTCTTTTTTATTTTTTGTACTTTAGTTAGTTTATTTAAATGTATTTATTTGTAGGTATTGTATTTAATTAATTTATTGATAGTGTAGTGTTAGGTTTAATTGTAACAGGTTAGGATTTATTTTACAGGTAATTTTGTAATTATTTTAACTAGGTAGCTATTAAATAGTTATTAACTAATTAATAGCTATTGTACCTGGTTAAAATAAATACAAAGTTGCCTGTAAAATAAATATAAATCCTAAAATAGCTACAATGTAATTATAATTTATATTGTAGCTATATTAGGGTTTATTTTACATGTAAGTATTTAGCTTTAAATAGGAATAATTTATTTAATAAGAGTTAATTTTTTTCGTTAGATTTAAATTATATTTAACTTAGGGGGGTGTTAGTGTTAGGGTTAGACTTAGCTTTAGGGGTTAATACAGTTATTAGAGTAGCGGCTAGATCCGGTCGGCAGATTAGGGGTTAATAATTGAAGTTAGGTGTCGGCGATGTTAGGGAGGGCAGATTAGGGGTTAATACTATTTCTTATAGGGTTAGTGAGGCGGGAGTGAGGCGGATTAGGGGTTAATAACTTTATTATAGTAGCGGTGAGGTGCGGTCGGCAGATTAGGGGTTAATTATTGTAGGTAGCTGGCGGCGACGTTGTGGGGGGCAGATTAGGGGTTAATAAATATAATATAGGGGTCGGCGGTGTTAGGGGCAGCAGATTAGGGGTACATAGGGATAATGTAGGTGTCGGCGGTGTACGGATCGGCAGATTAGGGGTTAAAAATAATATGCAGGGGTCAGCGATAGCGGGGGCGGCAGATTAGGGGTTAATAAGTGTAAGGTTAGGGGTGTTTAGACTCGGGGTACATGTTAGGGTGTTAGGTGCAGACATAGGAAGTGTTTCCCCATAGGAAACAATGGGGCCGCGTTAGGAGCTGAACGCTGCTTTTTTGCAGGTGTTAGGGTTTTTTTCAGATCAAACAGCCCCATTGTTTCCTATGGGGGAATCGTGCACGAGCACGTTTTTGAAGCTAGCCGCGTCCGTAAGCACCGCTGGTATCGAGAGTTGCAGTTGCGGTAAATATGCTCTACGCTCCTTTTTTGGAGCCTAACGCAGCCCTTCTGTGAACTCTAAATACCAGCGGTATTTAAAAGGTGCGGCCAGAAAAAAGCACGCGTAGCTAACGCACCCCTTTGGCCGCAAAACTCTAAATCTAGGCGTTAGTTATGTTGTTAAGAGCATGAAGTCCTATGTGTTGCATGATTATTGAATTCAAGCATGGAGTTCTGATGTATTACCTCAGCAAAGTTTATCTGAGGTGTACGTAGGTGATATGATACTTGCGTGCTATTCTAACTTTTTCTGCACACAAAAATAAAAAGTTGCAGTTTAAAATTTAAAGAAACAGTAACGTTTTTTTATCTGTTAATTTTATTAAAGGAATTTCAGCTATTCTTTGTTGATTCATCCATTGTGACTTAGGGTGGAACAAAAGCACACAAAAAAAAAAAAGAGTTACTTTTAAGATTTAAAGAGACAGTAATGTTTTTTTATGTGTAAATTTTATTCAAAGAATTCAGCTGTTTATTTGTTAATTCATCCTTTGGGCTCTATTTAACAAGCTCCATATGGAGCTTGATGCCCCGTGTTTCTTCAGATTCGCCAGAAACAGCAGTTATGAAGCAGCGGTCACAAAGACCGCTGCTCCATAACCTGTCCGCAATGCTGAATACGGCGAGCGTATTACTCGCCGTATCCAGCGAGGTCTGTTGGACCTGATCCGCACTGTCGGATCAGGTCCGACAGACCTTGATAACTATGGGCCTTTGTGTCTTAGGATGGAACAATAGCACACAAAAATAAAGAGTTACTTTTAAGATTTAAAAGACAGTAACTTTTTTTATGTGTAAATTTTAATTAAGGAATTTCAGCTGTTTATTTGTTAATTCATCCTTTGTGACTTAGGATGGAACAAAAGCACACAACAATAAAGTTACTTTTCAGATTTAAAGAGACAGTAACATTTTTTATGTGTAAATTTTATTTAAAAAAAAATCTGAACCTACTCTCCCCAAAGCGATTGCTCTTTAGGAGTCTGTTGACAATGGTCAAGTTATGCCACAAATTTTTCCAATAGTGTCCTACATGCAGTGCCCTGCGCTTCTTTTTACACTCCACTCGGAGTTATGATGCATTATATGTTTTTCCCACGAGGTAGAAAACATTTCTAGAGGAATTATTTCAGTAGTTGCTATTTTTAATGGTTCCTCCATGTTACTGAAGGAGGAAGATATTTGGGATTATCTGAGAGAGAATTTTCAGACTCAGATAGAATTGTTACTTTAGGAGTTTTTATCTATCCTGGGCGATCCCAACATAGTACGTCCAGTAAAGACATTTCCGGTGTAATCTATACCAGTGCGTCCAGTGAATTATAAGGATGGACACATTCCCTATATTTACAAAACTGTTTCCCATCGCCGACTCAGCTAAGGAGGCTGGACAAACATTCCCTAGGGGGGACGGAGTAGTTTCAGCTTAGCTAAGTGAACTACTATACCCTTAGAGGATAGTTGGGATTTTTAGAGGTCCTATGGACAAAAATTACAAGTGGTATGTACACCAGTAAGCATGGTGTACTTGGCTACCCTCACTAGTGAGACGGCAGATTGGTTTGATGCGTTGTCTGATTCTACTAAGTCAGAAACTTCCCTGGACAAGATAAAATCCAGGACAGGATAAAAGCTTTCAAATTGGCTAATTCCTTTATTTCAAATTCTTACCTTAAACTTATCAAACTGGGAGCATAGGTTGCTCTGTTCCAGCTCACAGAACTTTATGGTTAGAGCCTTGTTCTACGGATATATGCTCTAAGTCTAAGCTTTTAGTGATTCCTTACAATGAGAAGACCCTGTTGGGACCTGGCTTGATGGAAATAATCTTTTTTGAAAATTTAAGATTTAAAAAAAACAGAATCATAGCCTGCTGTTAAATCAAAGACAGCATGAGGGACATGCCCCTGATCCGGGATCAGATCTTGTAGGGGGCAGACTTTCCGTCTTCGCTCAGGCTTGGGTTCGAGATCAAATGTTTTCCTCCCAGAGACAGGTTTTCTGTTTTCAAAATTATCTGTAGATCAGACAAAAGGAGAGGCGTTCTTACACTGTGTAGGAGACCTCTCAGACCTGGGAGTGATTGTTCCAGTTCCAATTCAGGTACAGGTTCTGGTTTTTTTTATCCCACACGGGTTGTGGTTCCCAAAAGAGGAGGGAACCTTCAGACCACTTTTTAGATCTCAAGAGTCTAAACAAATTTCTTAGTGGACCATCCTTCAAGATGGAAACTATTTGTTTCATTCTTTCCTTGATCCAAAAGGGTCAATTAATGACAACAGTGGATTTAAAGGACGCATACCTTCATGTGCCATTCACGAGAATCGTCTCAAGTTCTAAGGTTTGTCTTTCTAGACAAACGCTTCCAGTTTCATGGCTCTTCCTTTCGGTCTTGCCACAGCTCTCAGAGTTTTCATAAAGGCTCCGGGATCGCTGTTGGCTGTGCTTCGGTTACGGGGCATTGCAGTGGCGCCCTATCTGGACGACATCCTAGTCCAGGCCCCATCCTTATAGCAAGCAAGATTTCACACGGACATGGTGTTTTCCTTCCCGTGATCTCATGGGTGGAAGGTAAATTTGGAAAAGTGTTCCTTAGTCCCAAGCACAAGGGTAATTTTCTTGGGAATCATAATAGATTCTTCTGACAGAAGTCTGGAAATCAAAGATTATCGATACTTGTATAGCCCTTCAGTCCACTCCTCGGCCTTCAGTGGCTCAGTGCATGGAGGTAATCGGGCTGATGATGGCGGCATTGGACATCATCATGTTTGCTCGGTTCCATCTCAGACCTCTGCAGCTAAACATGCTCAGGCAATGGAACGGGAATTATGCAGACTTGTTTTCTCGAATAATTCTGGAACAGGAGACAAGGAATTCTCTTCAATGGTGCTTGTCTCTGGATCATCTCTCCCAGGGGACTTGCTTTCGCAGACCATCTTGGGTGATTGTGACAACAGACACCAGCCTTCGGGGGTGGGGAGCAGTATGGGGCTCCCTGAAGACTCAGGGAGTTTGAACTCTGTCAGAGTCTGTTCTTTCTGTAAACATTCTGGAGCTGAGAGAGATCTACAATGCTCTTCTGGCCTGGACTCAGTCACGGTCAAGTTTATCAGGTTCCAGTCGGACAACATAACTTCAGGCTTACATCATTCATCAGGGAGGAACGAGGAGTTTCTTAGCGATGACAGAGCTAAAATAATCTAGTGGGCAGAGGTCCACTCTTTTTACCTATCGGCAATCCACTTCCCAGGGGTGGACAATTGGGAAGCAGATTTCCTGAGCAGGCAGATTTTTTTTTCCAGGGGAGTGGGAACTCCATCCGGAAGTGTTTTCCAACCTGATTCTGAAATGGGGTCGGCCGGAGTTGGATCTCATGGCATCTCTTCAGAATGCCAAGCTCCCGAGATACGGGTCGAGGTCCAGGAATCCCCAGGCAGAACTGATAGATGGTCTGGCGGTTCCTTGGTCCTTCAATCTTGCATATCTATTTCCTCTGTTTCCGCTTCTTCTTCAAGTCGTTGCCAGAATCAAACAGGAGAGGGCATCAGTGATCCTCATTGCTCCTGCGTGGCCTCGCAGGATTTGGTATGCAGATCTGGTGGACATGTCATCCCTGCCTCCTTGGAGACTTCCGTTGAGGAAGGACCTTCTCATCAAGGGCCCTTCCTTCACCCAAATCTAGTTTCTCTGAAGCTGACTGCTTGGAGATTGAACGCTTAATCCTTTCCAAGCGGGGGTTTCCTGATTGGGTCATAGAGACCATGATCCAGGCTCATAAACCTGTGACTAGAAAGATTTACCATAAGATATGGCGTAAATATCTTTATTGGTGTGAATTAGGATTCCCAGAATTTTGTCCTTTCTCCAAGAAGGATTGGAGAAGGGTTTATCGGCAAGTTCCCTAAAGGGTCAGATCTCTGCCTTATCCATTTTGTTACACAAACGTCTGGCGGTTGTTCCAGATGTTCAATCCTTTTGTCAGGCTTTGGTTAGAATCAGGCCTGTGTTTAAACCAATTACTCCTCAATAGAGTCTGAATTTAGTTCTCAAAGTTCTTCAAGGGGTTTCGTTTGAGCCTATGCATTCCTTAGATATTAAGTTGTTATCTTGGAAAGTTTTATTTCTTGTTGCCATTTCTTCAGCTCGAAGAGTGCCTGAACTTTCGGCATTACAATACAATTCTCCTTACCTTATTTTTCATTCAGATAAGGTAGTTTTGCGTACTAACCTAGGGTTCCTTCCTAAGGTTGTTTCAAGCAGGAACATTAATCAAGAGATTGTTGTTCCTTCCCTGTGTCCTAATCCTTCTTCTCAAAAGGAACGTCTTTTGCACAATTTGGACGTAGTCCCTGCTTTGAAATTTTATTTACAAGCGACTAAGGACTTTCGTCAGTTGTCTTCTTTGTTTGTCGTTTTCTCTGGAAAGCGTAAGGGTCAGAAAGCTACGGCTACCTCTCTTTCTTTTTGGCTGAAGAGTATCATCCGTTTTGCATATGAGACTGCTGGACAGCAGCCTCCTGAAAGAGTTACGGTTCATTCCACTAGGGCTGTTGCTTCCTCATGGGCATTCAAAAATGAAGCTTCTATGGAACAGATTTGCAAGGCTGAAACTTGGTCGTCTCTTCAAACTTTTTCTAAATTTTACAAATTCGATATTTTTGCCTCCGCTGAGGCTGTTTTTGGGAGAAATGTTCTTCAAGCAGTGGTGCCTTCCGTTTAGGTTCCCTGTCTTGTCCCTCCCTTATCATCCGTGTACTCTAGCTTTGGTATTGTCTCCTACAAGTAAGGATGAAATCCGTGGACTCATTGTGTCTTTAAAAAGAAAAGAAAATTTATGCTTACCTGATAAATTTATTTCTTTTTAGACACAATGAGTCCACAACCCGCCCTGTTCTATGAGACAGGTTATTAATTTTTGTAAACTTCAGACACCTCTGCACCTTGGCTTTTCCTTTCTCTTCCTAACTTCGGTCGAATGACTGGAGTGGGAGGGAAGGGAGGAGCTATTTAACAGCTCTGCTGTGGTGCTCTTTGCCTCCACCTGCTGACCAGGAGGTGAATATCAAAGAAGTAAGGATGAAACCTGTGGAGTCATCGTGTCTAGAAAGAAATAAATTTATCAGGTAAGCATACATTTTCTTTTTTACAAACACTCAGATATGTTTGCATAGCACATATTATAAGTTTATCACAAGCTTTTAAAACCAGTTCTTGGGAAATGTTACCGTTACGTTGATATATTTGTCACATAGTTTGTTTCTCAGTAAACTAATGTAACGGCTGTTGCTCGTGCCTACGGGGGTACTGTTGGTAGTCAGTTATTAACACTCTGGGGTCAATTTACTAAGCAGCGGATACTGCATCGATGCCCCATCGTTTCAGGACCGCCTGAAATGGAAGTTAAGCAGCGGTTGTAAGACCCCTGCTCCTTAACTTCTCCGCCACGCCACCTATTAGGTGGCGGACTGAAATCATCCCGATCCGGTACAATTTGGATGATTGACGGCCCCTGCTAGCAGGCAGTGAGTAGGGGTCGGCATTGCACAAGCATTTCACCAGAAATTCTTGAGCAGTGATAAATGCGGACAGCGCATACTGTCGGCATTTAGCAAGGTTGAGCGGACATGATTTGCTACTGCAAGTCATGTCCGCTCGACCATTAAGTCATGTCCGCTCGACCATTAATAAATCTACCCCAAAGTGTCGAACCTTATGTCAGATTCTGAATGAATGATAACTTACAAGTATCTGTATGGTTTTTGTAGCTGCTATTTGATCTAGCAATAATAAAGCATTAATGAGAGTCAGTACAATTACAACCAGTAATGGAGGGGAATTGTTATGTTCACTTTAGGACAATCCCTACTTTGTTTTTATTTAATATATATATATATATATATATATATACAGGTGGCCCTCGTTTTACAATGGTTCAATTTACACCGTTTCAGAATAACAACCTTTTTTTCCAGTCATGTGACTGCTATTGAAAAGCATTGAGAAGCAGTGCATTTATTAAAATAGCCAGTAGGTGGAGCTGTCCGCTTGTGTTGCAGCAAAGCCAAGCAAGCTGAAATTAATCAGTTTAACCAGACCTGAGCTATTGAGCAGATTTCAAAGGAGCAAGATCTTCCTGTCTATAAATCAGTCCAGATTGGAATGCAAAGAAAGAACTGTTTGCAGAAAAATGCAAGTGAAGTCTGTGTTGTGTGATTATTGTATTAGGTTTATAATGCTGTTTAGCAAATGTTTTTGTTCATTTATCTTAGTTTAATTATATATTCTGTGTTGTGTGATTATTTTATTAGGTTTATAATGCTGTTTAGCATTTAAAGTCTTTATTTCAAAGCTTTAAAAATAATGTATTAGGTGTTACTTATGACAATTTTGAGAGGGGCCTGGAACCTATCTCCCTCACTTCCCATTGACTTAAATTATAAACTGGGTTTCAATTTACAACGGTTTCGATTTACAACCATTCCTTCTGGAACCTAACCCCGGCGTAAACTGAGGGCTACCTGTATATATATATATATATACACACTGTATATCTGTCAGGACACCCTTTTTCTATCTATTATTAAAATCTATTAAATGTAAATTGCTGATTATTGACACGTATATACACATAAAGTATTGATTTAATTAATGGTAACTTAGAAAAACAGGGTATTGAATGGAACACACGGGCATATGTAATGCTACAAAGACTGTGTTAATGCTACAAATGTCTTATGATATTTAATAGGGATGATTGCCTGTTATCTTTGGTTTATCATCTTGGGTTACATATTTATTTATTTGTTTCGTAAAAAAAAATAATATATATATAAAACAGGTATACGTCGCTCATACAGTGGGTTAGGGACCGGAGCCCCGCTGTAAAGTGAAACAAGGCGGTTTTAGCTTTCTTTTCACTTGCCAGTGTGTTTAAAAACTTAAAAACATGTTTGAACTAATATATATTAGGGGTGCAATAGCGCTACGTTTAGTCTAACACTAGCACAGCACAGTATTCAATTAGTATTCAATAAATACTGTACCTGTAAAATAGTGACATATTGTAGTAAAATTTGCCAGACGATATAGCACTGAGACACAGATTGCACTGTAATGCTGTAAAAAGTGAACTGTGCATAACAAAATGGTGCCAGTCACTTCTCTTGCAATCTCACGATGATTACAGCACTGTTTAAGAATCCTTGAAGGTTGAACTTGTGTTCCACAAAGCGCTGTATTAGCGAATCGCTGTAAAGTGAAGCGCTGTAAAGTGAGGTATACCTGTATTAGGAATTGTCAGTGTACAAAAATTTGGAAAAATAATGAGAAAATGGAGTACAATGTACATAGACTTTATAGTAGTTTACATTGAAAAATATTGTATAATGTATTGTATAAAGTCCATGGCACTCACACCATAGTGTGTCGCCTAATTCTGATGTTTGAGATAAAACAATAAAACACAAAAAACAACAATAAAATGCAGTAGTCACTCGCAGTTGTCCTTATATAGTGTATATTGTAATGCAAGATGCACAGGAACTCTCAGTTGGCGGCTTGTTAAATGGGACCCATTGTATCTAAGCTATATACCTGTATTATTACGTTTACCTTGGTGGAGGTCTGCTCCAGTTTATTTTTGTGGGGATACAGACAGAATGTTGTGGGAGAGATTTTGATTGGCTATAAATAAATTAAAGTATTTTGTTTTCTTCTTTCCTGTCCTTACTCCTATTTTAAATTTTGATAACTTTATGGGGGAGATTTATCAAGCAGCCAATGCTCGCCGGAAACATAGGTTATAAAGCAGCCCGC
The DNA here is from genome assembly GCF_027579735.1 of Bombina bombina. Classification (NCBI taxonomy): domain Eukaryota; kingdom Metazoa; phylum Chordata; class Amphibia; order Anura; family Bombinatoridae; genus Bombina; species Bombina bombina. Next base: position 407,414,932 of record NC_069505.1, read on the forward strand.
CACCTCTGAGATACGATCGGGATGATTGACACCCCCTGCTAGCAGCCGATTGGCCACGAATGTGCAGGGGACGGCATTTTTTTTGTATAATTGTATTACTATTAGACTCTTTAATTAATTAATAAATTTAAAAGAATCTAAATTGAAAAACTACAAGCCAATAAAATCAGATTTAACAGCTTTTGTTTTTTTGTTTTTTTACCAATTATCAGTATAGTCCTAGTCAAGTAATGAACTCAAACAGCAGCATCAAATTTGAAATATGTTACACAATAATTTTACTGAAAATAACAGGCAAAAAAACCCCAAAAACCGAAATAACTTGTAATGCCATTTTCGGCCAAAACGTTTCTGTGGCCGAAATTTCAGTGCATCCCTACCTAAATGTGTAGGATATTATGTTTTGGGCACCTCATGCAAGGATAGATGTCATGGATAGGAACCCGCACTAACCAACCTGTAGAAAATATAACTGAAGTGATGCCCAATGAAAAAACATGTTCTCACATCAAACAAGCAGCGTCTATGAATTTAGACTGTTGTACAAACGTGCTGGCCTTTATATACTTGTGATCATTCTGCCCTTTTGATATAGCATTTCAGATATAAGTTTATGCAAAGTTAAAGGTTTTGACGTTCCCTGTTTTGCATACAGACGTCTCATTCAAGCGTAATAAAAATGTTACTTTCATGTAGTAAAAACAAAGTAAATTCTTAGTTCACACACTGGCCCCTATTTATTAAAGGGCTTGCGGACCTGATCCGACAGTGCGGATCAGGTCCGCAAGACCTTGCTAAATGCGGAGAGCAATACGCTCTCCGCATTTAACATTGCACCAGCTGCTGGTGCAACACCGCCCCCTGCTGACTCGCTGCCACTCGGCCGCCAGCAGGGAGCTGTCAATCAACCCGATCGTACTCAATCGGGTTGAATTGCTGCGATGTCTGTCCGCCTGCTCAGAGCAGGCGGACAGGGTTATGGAGCACCGTTGTTTAGACCGCTGCTTTATAACTACTGTTTCTGGCGAGTCTGAAGACTCGCCAGAAACACGGGCCCACAAGCTCCCTACGGAGCTTGTTAAATGGACCCCTTAGGCTCAATCTTGTACTAAAATCAGAAATTGAAAACATGTCTATTCTTTAGTCCATGAGTCTTCCTTGTCTTGCATGTTTTTCCCAATTACAGATGTTGTAAAATTGCTGACATGGAACAAGAATATTATAAGGAATAACACATGCTTCTCCGCAATACAAAAAATGTGGGAACTTTTCCACTACATTGTTTATGTTTATACTTTGTAGGTCTTGTATTTTATTCTTACAACTTTCACCAGGGATTAATTAAATTAATTTTTTCAATATTTTACATATATTAATATACAAACACTGTGACTCCTATGAAAGTTTATAGTTAGTTATGGGCGTCCGGGGAAGGGAGAACAAGCAGAGGATTTTTGATCTTTATATCCAGTTATAAATGTGTCAGCATTTTTCTTTATTAACATTAGTATTTTTCTTTATTAACATTATTGTTTATATGAGAAAATACATTTTTATGCAGCTAGCATTCAAATTTTAGAATCTGTGCTCTAAAAGTTAGTGCTTTAACCCTTCAATTGCGGATGATGACACATGACCCACATCCAGTCGCCTTAACTGTGAATGGCAACCATGTGTCGTGTAGGTTGTTGTTTCCGGAAATGATTGTGGCCCCCTGCAGTTATATTCCCATATGAGGTGGCCAATTGTTTCAGCATCACCTGGGCAATCTGGAGATGCTGGTGACGTCTCCATGCCCATGTGTCATCAACCCGAAAATCAAGTGCTTTATAAAGCTTAAGGGAGCTGCATAAGGGGTTATGTTTTCAAACACTTCAATCTCAGGTCCCTCAAGACCCAGAAACCCACCATTTGAAAGGTAAAGCCTGCTCTTTCAAACGGTGGGTCACTTGGGGTATATAGTGTAAACACATTTTTTTTTTTAAATAAAAATACACACTTTTTTAATGAGAGAGTCCCTAGGCACTTGTAACAGCCAGTTAAAAGGCTTAGAGACCCCCAATACTCCTTGTTTTAAACCACAAAAGACCCTCTTTAAAATAATGCCCTTTATAGGTCTTAAAGGGATAGTCTAGTCAAAATAAAACTTTCATGATTCAGATAGAGCAGCAATTTTAAGCAACTTTGAAATTGACTCCTATTATCAATTTTTCTTTGTTCTTTTGGTATCTTTATGTGAATGTAAGCTTAGGAGCCAGCCCATTTTTGGTTCAGCACCTGGATAGTGCTTGCTAATTGGTGGTTACATTTAGACATCAATCAAAAAGCGCTGCCCAGGTTCTGAACCAAAAATGGGCCAGCTCCTATGCTTACATTCCTGCTTTTTCAAATAAAGATACCAAGAGAACGAAGAAAAATTGATAATAGGAGTAAATTAGAAAGTTGCTTAAAATTGCGGCTCTATCTGAATCATGAACGTTTAATTTTTTCTAGATAGACTGTCCTTTAATAGACAGGTAATCACTGTAGTAGTTATGATCAACTGGCGTGAATAAATCTACATTTATTTCAGTAAAGGGTCATGGGAGGTCCCATATCTACATCAAACTATACCCAAAGCCCCTTTTTTATAAGAGGTTAACCCCTGCTTCTTTTTACAATAGAGTTTACAAACGCACACAATATTATTTATAACCTTGTTTTTTTAATAAAAAATATGCACCATTTTCACTTTTTAATGCACAGTTCTCCTGTCATGATAGATACATAAAATAATGGTATAGTTTGAATCTGCTGGAAAAATTAAAACAATATATAATGTTTGGGTTTCTCTCTGAATATTGACTACAGTAAATGTGGGCAGCATCAAGAACCCCTAAAACGGATCAGTACAGTGTAAATGGCTCTGCAGTTAAGGGGTTAATTCCAAATTAGCTCATGTTTAATTGCCCTACATTTTGATAAGAAACAACAGATTTATTAGCACACAAGAGAGAAGAGTTTAACTGAAAGATGAAATCTAAAAGGACATTATAAACAATGTTTAAATTTCTGAATTTGAAATTATTCACTGCATTACAAATCTGCATTTAAAATTAAAGTTGTAAGAGCATTTTAAACCTTTTATTTGTATTATTTTGCAGTCTCAGGACACAACCCTTAAAATGACTCTTATGTGTTGTTCACCTTACATTCTTTGCTGTGAACAATTAATGGGACTGTAAACAGATTTCTTTCATACAGGTGGTAAGAATCAACAAATTATTACTCCTGGGAATTACCCTTCCCTACCACTAGAAGGAGGCAAAGATTCCCAAACCTCAAGAGCTCTATAAAACCCCTCCCACCTCACAGGTACCTCAGTCTTGTCTTTCTTCCGCTGGAAGTAGTTGAACAATAAAGATTTGCGTTTGATTCTTTAGAGAGAGGAGTTTTGGTCTATGTTGAGGCCCGTTTTTGCTTCAGAGTACATTGTTTGTCAGAGAGATTTATATGGAGTATGGTTGGTGGCTCTTTTGTCACCTCATAGGAAAATTTGTCACAGACCTTTCATAATTGGTCAAAGGAACTTGTCTGTTGCCTCCTTCTATGGATCTACAATATACTCCTATTCCATTACCTCTGCAGATATGTTTCAGTACTGGTTTGGCGTTCTACTGGTTTACTGGTAGTGTATGTATGTTGGTAAGTATCATATTTGTATCTATATGACCTTATGTTGGTATTTAAAGTTATATATTGGTTTTATATTTAGATCCCTTGGGACAGAATCTATATATTATTCCCCATTCTTTAGTTTGTTTTTTGCGCATCGGATTTTGGGTGCGCTTACTTAGTAAGAATTTTTTAAATGTGCGTCGGCCTTCAGGTCTGCACGCGTCATGTTAGTGCTCATAAGCCTTTGGGATTGCACACGTCAGGGGGTTTTTTTGTGCGCGCTCTGGGGTGTTAATTTTTTTTCCACTCTGGTTTTCGGGTAAGCACACGTATGTCCTCGTTTTCTCGCACATCGGGTTTGACGCGTAATCTCTCTTATAACTGTTGAGTTTTCGCGCGCCTCTTCCCATTCAGCTTAACATTATCTAGGCTTCAGATATGGAGTTTCTGGTCCCCTGCATTATTTTTCAGTTTTGTAATTTTTGTATATAGCTTCTTTAGGTGGAGGTAAGTTTTCTATTCCTTAAGAGCTTTTTTTTAAGGGGTTATATTTTATGCTATTGTAGTTCAATGCTATAATGGAGATTTCTGATTCTGTCCCTAAATCTACCTTAGAAGTGGAGTCCCCTGAACAATTTCCTACCTTTACGAATTGTGCTTATTGTAAAAAAGCTGATGTATCTCCTCCAGCTTATTAATGTGGCTCATGTTTAATTATTTTACTGCGTTCAGATCATCCTAATGCTGCTTCTATGGGCATTACTGCTCCTTCTGTGTGTTCTTTCCAGGGGAGCTCTACAGATTTGGCTCCGGAAGTGAAAAATCTCATCAAATCTGCAGTTTCTGAAGTGTTGGCAGCTCTCCCGCTTTGAAGTAAGCATAAAAGGTCAGTTCAGAATTTACCTTTGAGTAGTGCTATGTCTCCTGAGGCCAGGAATACTATTGTTTCTTCAGAGGGAGAGGTTTCCTCTGATGTTGAGGAATCCCCCTCTGATGTTGAGCCTGATGCATCCTCATTTTATTTAAAATTGAACATATTCCTTCTCTTTTGAAAAAAGGTTTTACTTTAGGAGTTAAAGACTCTAAGGGTTCTGATGATACCCCTTCTAACCATTTAGCTTCATTTTTTAAAACGGTTTCTAAAACCCCTGAGGTTTTTCCTATTCCAGATGCTGTCTCTGAGATAGTTTCTAGGGAATGGTCTAAGCCCAATGGTTTAATCCTTCTGCTAGGATTAAGAAGTTATATATTTTACCTGCCTCTAATATTGAACTGTGGAAAACTGTCACCAAAGGTAAATGGGGCCATTTCCACTCTGGCTAAGCGTTCTACTATCCCTTTGGAAGACAGCACTTCTTTTAAGGACCCTTTAGATAGGAAGTAAGAATTCTTTCTTAGAAGGGTCTTTCTGCAAGCAGCTTATTTGTTTAGGCCTGTTATCTATATTGCTGATGTAGCTGCTGCTTCTTCATACTGGTTGTCTAGTCTTTCAGGGTAGTGTTCTAATTATCCTGCTAGTGAAGATCTTTTGGGTTTACTCAAGAGTGCTAGTACCTTTATTTGTGATGCTGTATTTGATATTATTAAAAGTATTGTCAAAAGCATGTCCTTGGCAGTCATTTCTAGAAGAGCTTAATCTGGAATAATGTAGAGAATAAAAGAGGCACCTGTGTGTATCAATAGCGAACAAAGATGGATAAATATAAACAGCCCCTGATACAGGGTACTCACATTTCCTCGGAGCACTCAGACAGTGCTATTGGGCACAGGCTGGATATTTTATGCAGCAACCCAGCGAACTGATCTCCCGGATACAGGAACCCAGGATACACAGGAACAAAGATCTCCAGGATACACAGGAACAGAGCAATGCTGGATTGGATTCTCCACAGCTTGGTACTGTGATTGGTGTTAGGTAGGCAAGTATAAGGTTCCAAGTAAAAGAAAAAAGGTTTTATTAAAACAATCAATATTTTAAAAACAGGAACCAGAAAAGGTAGGGTATGCTAGCTAACCCCCCTTACAATTGCAACGCGTTTCTCAGCGCTTCAAACCGCTGTTTCATCATTTGCTTGAAGAAAGTTGATTCCTCTCAAAAACAAAAAACCTCTGGCCCAGTCTGGTGGTCTAGTTCTAATTGGAACAGGTCCAAGCAAGCCAAACAATCCACTCCTACGTCCAAGTCTGCATTAAGTCTTTCTTGTGACCTAACTTATATCAGGATTAGGCAGTCTTAAGGACTAAGTTTGATTTATTGCCTAAGGTTGTATATTCAGATAATATCAGTAGGGAAATTGATTTTATTTCTTTGTGTCCATAACCCAAGAATGCATTTCTGAAATCTGTTTTTTTATGTTTAAACCAGATGTCATAGAATCTTGTGTAGCTGCTGCTACTGCGGTCTAGTGTGACAGCCTTTTGGAGCTCAGTTCTGCTGAAGCATCTCTGGAGGAAATCCAGGATTGCTTAAAGGAAAAAAAAAACAAAACTTAGCGACTACATATAATAGGATAATTGTAAACCATGGCATTAATATTGATTGTCTAACTTTACTTTCACGTTAAACATCATAAGGACTGCAAACAGCTTTATATGCAATGCAGCAGTTGAGAGGATATGCGTTAATCTGAAGAGTGCTTCTTTGCCTGTTTTGGCAAGACAAGTCGTATGGCTCAAATCTTGGTCGGCAGACATAGGGGCCCATTTATCAAGCTTCGGATGGAGCTTGAGGGCCTGTGTTTCTGGCGAGCCTGTAGACTCGCCAGAAACAGCAGTTATGAAGCAGCGGTCTAATATATGGGTAAACATAGGTCCTCAGGGCCACAGCACCCACAGTGTTTACCAGGATTCTAGGAGCTTTGTTGACCATGGTGCTGGCTCAGGGAATCTCTGTAGGTCCCTTATCAGGATAATATTCTGGTGAAGACACTTGCATTAATTTGCTGTGACTTGCACTCAAGGTTTTCTTTGCTGCTTCAAAGTTACGGTTGGAGAATCAATTTACTGAAGAGTTCCTTAATTCCTTAGACTAGTGTTTCTTTCCTTGAGTCGATCATCACAGAACAAAGCAGGATCAAACTTTAACAGGCCTCTTTAACTGGCAATTCTTCAGCAGTGGAGCAGAGGGCACAATGACCTGTCTCGGAAATCTTATTAGATCACAAGACTAGACAGTCCTTAACATGGTGGCAGACTCACCAATCCCTTGTTCAGGGGGGCCTTCTCCAGGGGGAATCTGTAGCAATGTATAGCAGCAGTGTTTTGGAAGTATGTATAACATTGCTACAAACATTGTTGCAAACACCGCAGTCAGATGGCTACAGACACGTGCATGCTTCTGAGCTCACCTAAGATTGCTCTTAAATAAAAGATACCAACAAAATTGATAACAGAAGTAAATTGGAGAATTGTTTACTGAATCATGAACATTTTATTTTGGTTTTGCTGTCTCTTTAAATTATAAACAACATTTTTAAAGCTTCAGTTGTGTTTTTAAATGGCCATTATAGCTATTAAGTGATGTGCGCTAATTCATTACAGCACTGTAACTCTATGGCCTATATTACAAGTAGAGTGCAAAAACATTAGCGCTATTAAGCGCTAACCTCGCTACATTTAAATCAATCGCGCTTCTATGTTTGTGCTGATATTACAAGTTGAAAGTAAAAAGTTTGCGGTCTAACGAAAGACTTATGACATCTGGAGGTCGGATAGCTACGCCAAGTTAACTCCCTTTTCCGCATAGACTTCTATGGAGGTCGCGCTACACTACCATCTTCTGTATTTTGCTTGCACACTAACAGGAAGGTGCACTAGGCCAACTGCGCTAAAAATGAAGGTGCTGAATACTTCAGTACTCCTGGCTCTCGTTTGTGCCAGTTGCTGCTTTGGACCACAATTTCTCCCATGAAGTACTTTAATTATGTTGCGGCATCGTTGGCCACTAGCAAATTAGAGCATGTAATTTTATCACTATACTGGCCTTTTAATTTGTGCATAAGCTTTATACGTTAAAGTGTGATTTCAACTTTGTTTTTAACTTTTTAGTAAATAAAAAATGATTTATCAACATGTGAGCGGAGCATCCACAATCCCAAGGTGTAGAATTTAAATCTAAAAATCATTTGGCAATCTACCAAAAGAGTGTTTCAAATTGATTGTAAGACTGAAATGGAGCCGTTTACATTTAATGCCACTAAATCATACTATGATCAGGGAATGACTGATTACAGTATAATATTGTGTAACTAGATATCCAGCATAAGAATATGATCTGGATTTCTTACTGTAAAGTACAATATCTATATCAGTCAGTTGTGATTCCTTTAGTTATAAAAACAATTCTTTGTAGCAGCGGAATAAATGATACTGAATTTTTCCATTTGTTTTTGTTCTCTTAGGCGAATGATGTCAGTTTGTTACTCTCCGTACACTAATATACGAGTGTCCTAACGTCTGGTTTCCCTGCCTGAGCTGATCGCTGGCTAGCAACACTGTAAAACTATATTTCCCCAAATCACTAGTCCTATTGTGAGCAGCCGAGAAACTCCAGTTATATATCCACATATTTAAATAACCACATTTTAAATAAAACCAGACAATTGCTTTGGCAGCATGATATCCGCACAGGAAGAGAATGGAGGGTAATGAGCACTGGCTGTCTTGTTAATCTTCCTGCTTCATTTCTGTCTTCTATAATAACTTTCAAATGTTAATCTTACTTTAGTCTGACCGCATAGGTATTTATCTTTTTCCACCGTTGCTCTGTTGACGATATGAATGTTGACCTAATGTACCCTTTAGAAGATTTCTCACTTGAAGCCACCCTAATAAGTTGGAACAAATTTGTGTAAATATATTGGGCTTTTCCTAAGCTAATAGCAATTCCAAAGTTCCTCTTTAGACATAGTTAACCAAGCCTTAATTCAATGGGGCCGAATTATCAAACTTCGAATGGAGCTTGATGCCCCTTGAACAGAAGTTATGAGGCAGCGGTCTAAAGGCTCCATAACTTGTCTGCCTGCTCTGAGGTGGTGGACAGAAATCAACTCGATTGAATACGATCGTGTTGATTGACACCCCCTGCTAGCGCCCATTTGGCCGCAAATCTGCAGGGGGGGCAGTATTGCACAAGCAGTTCAGGTGAACTGCTTGTGCAATGATAAATGCCAACAGCATATCGATGTGCAGCTGACATGATACGCTACAGCCTTGCTGATATATCGTTAGCCAGACTTTTGCAGTCCCCAGGATATCCCATCTATTACGTATAGATTGCTGTATGGTGGAGTGCATCGGAGTATATGTGGTAACAAAATGAAGTTGTTGGTCTGTTGTTGTGGGTTCCTTTTGGATGGAGGTTAGCAGCATATCTTGTGTGTAGTGGTCCAGTTTTTCTTCTACTAGATACGACGAGTCCACGGATTCATCCTTACTTGTGGGATATTATCCTCCTACTAACAGGAAGTGGCAAAGAGCACCACAGCAGAGCTGTATATATAGCTCCTCCCTTCTCTCCACCCCCAGTCATTCTCTTTGCCTATACTAGTAATAGGAAGAGGTAAAGTGAAAGAGGTGTTAAAATGATAGTTTTTATTTTCTTCAAGCAAGACTTTTTTATTTTAAATGGTACCGGTGAGTGCTATTTTTCCTCAGGCAGCAGATGGAAGAAGATTTCTGCCTGGAGGTTGATGATCTTAGCAGTTGTCACTAAGATCCAGAGGAGTTCCCACAGAATGGCTGAGAAGTACTTGAGAAGCTTCAGTGTAGGGAACGTTTCTCCAACATAGGTGTGTCCGGTCCACGGCGTCAGCCTTACTTGTGGGATATTCTCCTCCCCAACAGGAAATGGCAAAGAGCCCAGCAAAGCTGGTCACATGATCCCCCCTAGGCTCCGCCTTCCCCAGTCATTCTCTTTGCCGTTGCACAGGCAACATCTCCACGGAGATGGCTAAGAGTTTTTTGGTGTTTAAATGTAGTTTTTATTCTTCAATCAAGAGTTTGTTATTTTAAAATAGTGCTGGTATGTACTATTTACTCTGAAACAGAAAAGAGATGAAGATTTCTGTTTGTAAGAGGAAAATGATTTTAGCAACCGTTACTAAAATCGATGGCTGTTTCCACACAGGACTGTTGAGATGAATTAACTTCAGTTGGGGGAAACAGTGAGCAGACTTTTGCTGCTTGAGGTATGACACATTTCTAACAAGACTTGGTAATGCTGGAAGCTGTCATTTTCCCTATGGGATCCGGTAAGCCATTTTCTTAGTTTTGAATATAAGAATAAAGGGCTTCACAAGGGCTTTAAAGACTGGTAGACATTTTTCTGGGCTAAAACGATTACTTTATAAGCATATTTAATGGTTTATAACTTTGAAGAGTTATTTTAATCTTGGGAATTCTGTTAAAAAAACGGCAGGCACTGTATTGGACACCTTTTTCACTGGGGGCCTTTTCTAGTCATAGGCAGAGCCTCATTTTCGCGCCACTAATGCGCAGTTGTTTTTGAGAAGCAAGGCATGCAGATGCATGTGTGAGGAGCTCAGATCCACTGAAAAAGCTTATTGAAGGCGTCATTTGGTATCGTATTCCCCTCTGGGCTTGGTTGGGTCTCAGCAAAGCAGATACCAGGGACTGTATAGGGGTTAAATGTAAAAACGGCTCCGGTTCCGTTATTTTAAGAGTTAAAGCTTTCAAATTTGGTGTGCAATACTTTTAAGGCTTTAAGACACTGTGGTGAAATTTTGGTGAATTTTGAACAATTCCTTCATAATTTTGCACATATTCAGTAATAAAGTGTGTTCAGTTTAAAATTTAAAGTGACAGTAACGGTTTTATTTTAAAACGTTTTTTGTGCTTTGTTATCAAGTTTATGCCTATTAACATGTCTGAACCATCAGATAGACGATGTTCTGTATGTTCGGAAGCCAAGGTTCCTCTCCATTTAAATATATGTGATGAATGTGACAAACAAAGTAGGGACTATGATGCCACTGATAATAATGTTGCCCAAAATGATTCCTTAAGTGAGGGGAGTAAGCATGGTACTGCATCATCTCCTTCTATGTCTACATCAGTCTTGCCCACTCAGGAGGTCCCTAGTTCATCTAGTGCGCCAATCCTCCTTACTATGCAACAATTAACGGCTGTAATGGATAATTCTATTAAAAACATTTTAGCCAAAATGCCCACTTATCAGCGAAAGCGCGACTGCTCTGTTTTAGATACTGAAGAGCATGAGGACGCTGATGATAATGGTTCTGACATGCCCTTACACCAGTCTGAAGGGGCCAGGGAGGTTTTGTCTGAGGGAGAAATTTCAGATTCAGGAAAAATTTCTCAACAAGCTGAACCTGACGTTATTACATTCAAATTTAAATTGGAACATCTCCGCGCTCTGCTTAAGGAGGTGTTATCTACTCTGGATGATTGTGACAATTTGGTCATTCCAGAGAAATTATGTAAGATGGACAAGTTCCTAGAGGTCCCGGTGCCCCCCGAAGCTTTTCCTATACCCAAGCGGGTGGCGGACATTGTAAATAAAGAATGGGAAAGGCCCGGCATACCTTTTGTCCCTCCCCCTATATTTAAGAAATTATTTCCTATGGTCGACCCCAGGAAGGACTTATGGCAGACAGTCCCCAAGGTCGAGGGGGCGGTTTCTACTCTAAACAAACGCACCACTATCCCTATAGAAGATAGTTGTGCTTTCAAAGATCCTATGGATAAAAAATTAGAGGGTTTGCTTAAAAAGATGTTTGTTCAGCAAGGTTACCTTCTACAACCAATTTCATGCATTGTTCCTGTCACTACAGCAGCGTGTTTCTGGTTCGAAGAACTAGAAAAGTCGCTCAATAAAGCATCTTCTTATGAGGAGGTTATGGACAGAGTTCAAGCACTTAAATTGGCTAACTCTTTTACCTTAGACGCCACTTTGCAATTAGCTAGATTAGCGGCGAAAAATTCAGGTTTTGCTATTGTGGCGCGCAGAGCGCTTTGGCTAAAGTCTTGGTCAGCGGATGTGTCCTCCAAGAACAAATTGCTTAACATCCCTTTCAAGGGGAAAACGCTGTTTGGCCCTGACTTGAAAGAGATTATTTCAGACATCACTGGGGGAAAGGGCCACGCCCTTCCTCAGGATAGGTCTTTTAAGGCTAAAAATAAAACAAATTTTCGTCCCTTTCACAGAAACGGACCAGCCTCAAATTCTACATCCTCTAAGCAAGAGGGTAATTCTTCTCAAACCAAGCCAGCCTGGAGACCGATGCAAGGCTGGAACAAAGGTAAGCAGGCCAAGAAGCCTGCTACCGCTACTAAGACAGCATGAGATGTTGGCCCCCGATCCGGGACCGGATCTGGTGGGGGGCAGACTCTCTCTCTTCGCTCAGGCTTGGGCAAGAGATGTTCAGGATCCTTGGGCGCTAGAAATAGTTTCTCAAGGTTATCTCCTGGAATTCAAGGAACTACCCCCAAGGGGAAGGTTCCACAGGTCTCAATTGTCTTCAGACCAAATAAAAAGACAGGCATTCTTACATTGTGTAGAAGACCTGTTAAAAATGGGAGTGATTCATCCTGTTCCATTAGGAGAACAAGGGATGGGGTTTTACTCCAATCTGTTCATAGTTCCCAAAAAAGAGGGAACATTCAGGCCAATTTTGGATCTCAAGATCCTAAACAAATTTCTCAGGGTTCCATCGTTCAAAATGGAAACCATTCGGACAATTCTTCCTACCATCCAGGAAAGTCAATTCATGACCACGGCGGATTTAAAGGATGCGTATCTACATATTCCTATCCACAAGGAACATCATTGGTTCCTAAGGTTCGCCTTTCTGGACAAGCATTACCAGTTTGTGGCACTTCCATTCGGATTAGCCACTGCTCCAAGAATTTTCACAAAGGTACTAGGGTCCCTTCTAGCGGTGCTAAGGCCAAGGGGCATTGCAGTAGTACCTTACTTGGACGACATACTGATTCAAGCGTCGTCTCTGCCACAAGCAAAGGCTCATACGGACATTGTCCTAGCCTTTCTCAGATCTCACGGGTGGAAAGTGAACGTAGAAAAAAGTTCTCTATTCCCGTCAACAAGAGTTCCCTTCTTGGGAACAATAATAGACTCCTTAGAAATGAAGATTTTTCTGACAGAGGCCAGAAAATCAAAACTTCTAAGCTCTTGTCAAGTACTTCATTCTGTTCTTCTTCCTTCCATAGCTCAGTGCATGGAAGTAATAGGTTTGATGGTTGCGGCAATGGACATAGTTCCTTTTGCGCGAATTCATCTAAGACCATTACAACTGTGCATGCTCAGACAGTGGAATGGGGATTATACAGACTTGTCCCCGACGATCCAAGTAGATCAGAGGACCAGAGATTCACTCCGTTGGTGGCTGACCCTGGACAACCTGTCTCAAGGGATGAGCTTCCGCAGACCAGAGTGGGTCATTGTCACGACCGACGCCAGTCTGGTGGGCTGGGGCGCGGTCTGGAAACCCCTGAAAGCTCAGGGTCTATGGTCTCGGGAAGAATCTCTTCTCCCGATAAACATTCTGGAACTGAGAGCGATATTCAATGCTCTCAAGGCTTGGCCTCAACTAGCAAAGGCCAAATTCATAAGGTTTCAATCAGACAACATGACGACTGTTGCATATATCAACCATCAGGGGGGAACAAGGAGTTCCCTGGCGATGGAAGAAGTGACCAAAGTAATTCAATGGGCGGAGATTCACTCCTGCCACTTGTCTGCAATCCACATCCCAGGAGTGGAAAATTGGGAAGCGGATTTTCTGAGTCGTCAGACATTTCATCCGGGGGAGTGGGAACTCCATCCGGAAATCTTTGCCCACATAACTCAATTATGGGGCATTCCAGACATGGATCTGATGGCGTCTCGTCAGAACTTCAAGGTTCCTTGCTACGGGTCCAGATCCAGGGATCCCAAGGCTACTCTAGTAGATGCACTAGTAGCGCCCTGGACCTTCAACCTAGCTTATGTATTCCCACCGTTTCCTCTCATTCCCAGGCTGGTAGCCAGGATCAATCAGGAGAGGGCTTCGGTGATCTTGATAGCTCCTGCGTGGCCACGCAGAACTTGGTATGCAGACCTGGTGAATATGTCATCGGCTCCACCATGGAAGCTACCTTTGAGACGGGACCTTCTTGTTCAAGGTCCGTTCGAACATCCGAATCTGGCCTCACTCCAACTGACTGCTTGGAGATTGAACGCTTGATTTTATCAAAGCGTGGGTTCTCAGATTCTGTCATTGATACTCTTATTCAGGCTAGAAAGCCTGTAACTAGAAAAATTTACCATAAAGTATGGAAAAAATATATCTGTTGGTGCGAATCGAAAGGATTCCCATGGAACAAGATAAAGATTCCTAAGATTCTATCCTTTCTACAAGAGGGTTTGGAGAAAGGATTATCTGCAAGTTCTTTGAAGGGATAGATTTCTGCTTTATCTGTTTTACTTCACAAAAAGCTGGCGGCTGTGCCAGATGTTCAAGCTTTTGTTCAGGCTCTGGTTAGAATCAAGACTGTTTACAAACCTTTGACTCCTCCTTGGAGTCTCAATTTAGTTATTTCAGTTCTTCAAGGGATTCCGTTTGAACCCTTACATTCCGTAGATATTAAGTTATTATCTTGGAAAGTTTTGTTTTTGGTTGCAATTTCTTCTGCTAGAAGAGTTTCAGAGTTATCTGCTCTGCAGTGTTCTCATCCTTATCTGGTGTTCCATGCAGATAAGGTGGTTTTGCGTACTAAACCTGGTTTTCTTCCGAAAGTTGTTTCTAACAAAAATATTAACCAGGAGATAGTTGTGCCTTCTTTGTGTCCGAATCCAGTTTCAAAGTAGGAACGTTTGTTGCACAATTTGGATGTAGTTCGTGCTCTAAAATTTTATTTAGAGGCTACAAAGGATTTCAGACAAACATCTTCCTTGTTTGTTGTTTATTCTGGTAAAAGGAGAGGTCAAAAAGCAACTTCTACCTCTCTCTCTTTTTGGCTTAAAATCATCATCCGATTGGCTTATGAGACTGCCGGACGGCAGCCTCCTGAAAGAATCACAGCTCATTCCACTAGGGCTGTGGCTTCCACATGGGCCTTCAAGAACGAGGCTTCTGTTGATCAGATATGTAAGGCAGCGACTTGGTCTTCACTGCACACTTTTACCAAATTTTACAAATTTGATACTTTTGCTTCTTCTGAGGCTATTTTTGGGAGAAAGGTTTTGCAAGCCGTGGTGCCTTCCATCTAGGTGACCTGATTTGCTCCCTCCCATCATCCGTGTCCTAAAGCTTTGGTATTGGTTCCCACAAGTAAGGATGACGCCGTGGACCGGACACACCTATGTTGGAGAAAACAGAATTTATGCTTACCTGATAAATTACTTTCTCCAACGGTGTGTCCGGTCCACGGCCCGCCCTTGTTTTTTAATCAGGTCTGATGAATTATTTTCTCTAACTACAGTCACCACGGTATCATATGATTTCTCCTATGCATATTCCTCCTTTACGTCGGTCGAATGACTGGGGAAGGCGGAGCCTAGGGGGGATCATGTGACCAGCTTTGCTGGGCTCTTTGCCATTTCCTGTTGGGGAGGAGAATATCCCACAAGTAAGGATGACGCCGTGGACCGGACACACCGTTGGAGAAAGTAATTTATCAGGTAAGCATAAATTCTGTTTTTTCATGCTACAAGCATTGAGGTATGTTCAGTCATTTATTTCTGGAGAGACTGTGGTATTTCAGAACAGGCTGACATAGCTCCCATGAGTGAAGGGGTAAGCAGTAATCCTACATATATGAAGGGGTATTACTGGGACCTGTATATTATTGTGTATGGGCTAAAATGCAGCAAAGGAATGGCAGCATGGTTGACACTGGCAACATAACGTTTTTATGATGAAACATTTTTTATTTTCAATGGTACTGAAGGGTTTCACATGGCTTATATGTTTATTTGGGGATACAAAAAACCCACATGGCTAGTTCCTATACCGCTTTACAGTGGTTTTGTTAGGCAGAGAGACATCGCATAGGATGGGTGGGGCCTAATTTTCGCGCCTCAGATGCGCAGTTGATTTTCATATGAAGGCAGCAAACTTCAGCTCCGGTGGGCCCAAACTGAAGACATAGCCTAACGAAGTTATATTGAGATTTCTCAGACCCCTGAGGGCAGGTAGGTGCCACAGCAGAGCTGTGGCGAGGTGCAGGGGGTTTCTAATCTATTTTTATAACGTTTTTGGGTAACGTTTTTCCCATAGAGGGTTAATTTGTCCCTTACTTGTGGTGCAATCTTAGGTTACAAGTTAAGACACATATATGCTAAAATTGTGAGAGTTATTACCTTTTAAAGCAGATTTGGAAAAAATGTATGCTTTTTTACTTCTTAAAGGCGCAGTACCGTTTTGCAAATTGTTGTTTTTTTTCATTAAATAAAGTGTTTTCAAGACTTTTTGTGGTCATTGCTAGCCTGTTCAACATGTCTGACATTGAGGAAAGTCAATGCTCTATGTGTTTAGAAGCCATTGTGGAACCCCCACTTACATTGTGTCCCTCATGTACTGAAAGGGCCTTACATTGCAAAGAACATATTTTAGGTGATAAAAGTATGTCTAAGGATGATTCTCAGTCTGAAGAGAATCAGGTTATGCCATCCAATTCTCCCCAAGTGTCACAACCTTTAACGCCCACTCAAGCGACGCCAAGTACTTCTAGTGCATCTAATTCTTTTACTCTGCAAGATATGGCTGCAGTTATGTCTACTACCCTTACAGAGGTATTATCTAAACTGCCAGGTTTACAGGGTAAGCGCAGTAGGTCCGGTGTTAAGGTAAATGCTGAGCCCTCTGATGCTTTATTGGCCATTTCCGATGTACCCTCACAGTGTTCTGAATTGGGGGTAGGGGAATTGCTGTCTGAGGGAGAGCTTTCAGATTCAGGAAATGTTTGCTCAGACAGACTCGGACGTGACGGCCTTTAAATTTAAGCTTTAACACCTCTGCCTGTTACTCCTGGAGGTTTTAGCGACTCTGGATGATTGTGACCCTATTGTAATACCACCAGAGAAATTGTGTAAGATGGATAAATATCTAGAGGTACCTACTTACACTGATGTTTTTCCAGTCCCTAAAAGAATTTCGGACATTGTTACTAAGGAATGGGATAGACCAGGCATTCCGTTCTCTCCCCCTCCTACTTTTAAGAAAATGTTTCCCATATCTGACACCATTCGGGATTCCTGGCAAACGGTCCCTAAGGTGGAGGGAGCTATTTCTTCTCTGGCTAAGCGTACAACTATACCTATTGAGGACAGTTGTGCTTTCAAAGATCCTATGGATAAAAAATTAGAGGGTTCATCAGGGTTTTCTTCTACAACCTATAGCGTGCATTGTTCCAGTTATTACTGTAGCAGCTTTTTGGTTCGAGTCTGTAGAGGAGTCTCTCCAGGTTGAGACCCCATTAGATGATATTTTGGATAGAATTAAGGCTCTCAAGCTAGCTAATTCTTTTATTACCGATGCCGCTTTTCAAATGGCTAAATTAGCGGCAAAAAATGCAGGTTTTGCCATTTTAGCGCGTAGAGCGTTATGGCTTAAGTCTTGATCTGCTGATGTGTCATCAAAATCTAAGCTTTTAGCTATTCCTTTTAAAGGTAAGACCCTATTCGGGCCTGAACTAAAGGAAATCATTTCCGACATTACTGGAGGTAAAGGTCATGCCTTTCCTCAGGACAAGGCTGTTAAGATGAGGGCTAAACAAAATAATTTTTGTTCCTTTCAAAACTTTAAGGGTGGACCCTCTACCTCCTCCTCCGCCACAAAGCAGGAGGGGAATTTTGCACAATCCAAGTCAGTGTGGAGACCTAACCAGACCTGGAATAAAGGTAAACAAGTTAAGAAGCCCGCTGCTGCTACCAAGACAGCATGAAGGGGCAGCCCCCGATCCGGGACCGGATCTAGTAGGGGGCAGACTTTTTCTCTTCGCTCAGGCTTGGGCAAGGGATGTTCAGGATCCCTGGGCATTAGAAATTGTGACCCAGGGGTATCGACTAGAATTCAAGGATTTTCTTCCAAGAGGGAGATTTCATCTTTCACGTTTGTCTGTAGACCAGACAAAAAGAGAGGCGTTCTTACGCTGTGTAAAAGACCTCTATACCATGGGTGCAATTTGTCCAGTTCCAAAACTAGAACAGGGACAGGGGTTTTACTCAAATCTGTTCGTAGTTCCCAAAAAATAGGGAACCTTCAGACCGATTTTAGATCTCAAATGTCTAAACAAATTTCTCAGAGTCCCATCGTTCAAGATGGAAGACCATACGAACAATTTTGCCAATGATCCAGGAGGGTCAATATATGACCACCGTGGACTTGAAGGATGCGTATCTTCACATTCCCATCCACAAAGATCATCATCAGTTTCTCAGATTCGCCTTTCTGGACAAACACTATCAGTTTGTGGCCCTTCCTTTCGGGTTGGCCACAGCTCCCAGAATCTTCACAAAGGTGCTAGGGTCCCTTCTGGCGGTTCTAAGGCCGCGGGGCATAGCAGTGGCGCCCTATCTGGACGATATTTTGATTCAGGCGTTAACTTATCATCTAACCAAATCTCACACGGACATCATGTTGGCTTTTCTAAGAACTCACGGTTGGAAAGTGAATATAGAAAAGAGTTCACTAGTTCCACTAACAAGAGTTCCATTCTTGGGAACTCTGATAGACTCGGTAGACATAAAATATTTCTGACAGAGGTCAGAAAGTCAAAGATTCTAAATACTTGCCGAGCTCTTCAGTCCCTTCCTCAGCCATCAGTGGCTCAGTGTATGGAGGCCATTGGATTAATGGTAGCAGCAATGGACATCGTTCCGTTTGCACGCTTTCATCTCAGGCCACTGCAGCTGTGCATGCTCAGACAGTGGAATGGGGATTATGCAAATTTATCTCCTCAGATAAATCTGGATCAAGAGACCAGAGACTCTCTTCTTTGGTAGTTGTCACAGGATCATCTGTCCCAGGGTCTATGTTTCCGCAGACCAGCATGGGTTATAGTGACGACGGACGCCAGCCTCTTGGGCTGGGGTGCAGTCTGGAATTCCCTGAAGGCTCAGGGTGTTTGGACTCAGGAGGAGTCTCTTCTACCAATCAATATTCTGGAACTGAGAGCAATATTCAACGCGCTTCAGGCATGGCCTCAGTTGGCTTTGACCAAATTCATAAGATTCCAGTCAGACAATATCACGACTGTAGCATATATCAATCATCAAGGGGGAACAAAGAGTTCTCTAGCGATGATAGAGGTTTCAAAGATAATCCGATGGGCGGAGACTCACTCTTGCCACCTATCAGCAATCTATATCCCAGGAGTAGAGAACTGGGAAGCAGATTTTCTAAGTCGTCAGACTTTTCATCCGGGAAAGTGGGAGCTCCATCCGGAGGTGTTTGCATCATTGATTCATCAATGAGGCACACCGGAATTGGATCTGATGGCATCTCGTCAGAATGCCAAACTTCCTCGTTACGGGTCCAGGTCAAGGATCCCCAAGCTGTACTGATGGATGCTCTAGCAGTACCTTGGTCGTTCAACCTGGCTTATGTGTTTCCTCCATTTCCTCTCCTACCTCTTCTGATTGCAAGAATCAAACAGGAGAGAGCTTCAGTAATCCTGATAGCGCCTGCGTGGCCACGCAGGACTTGGTATGCAGATCTAGTGGACATGTCATCTCTGCCACCGTGGAAACTGCCATTGAGACAGGACCTTCTCATCCAAGGTCCGTTCCAACATCCAAATCTAAATTCTCTGCAGCTGACTGCCTGGAGATTGAACGCTTGATTTTATCTTAGCGGGGATTCTCTGAGTCGGTCATTGATACTTTGATTCAGGCTCGAAATCCTGTCACTAGAAAAATTTACCATAAGATATGGCGTAAACATTTTCTTCTGTTAAGTGTGATCAGTCCACGGGTCATCATTACTTCTGGGATATTACTCCTCCCCAACAGGAAGTGCAAGAG
Source organism: Bombina bombina (assembly GCF_027579735.1). Classification (NCBI taxonomy): domain Eukaryota; kingdom Metazoa; phylum Chordata; class Amphibia; order Anura; family Bombinatoridae; genus Bombina; species Bombina bombina. The sequence goes on from NC_069505.1 coordinate 407,434,595, forward strand.
GATTCACCCAGCAGAGCTGCATATAGCTCCTCCCCTCTACGTCACTCCCAGTCATTCTCTTGCACCCAACGACTAGATAGGATGTGTGAGAGGACTATGGTGATTATACTTAGTTTTATATCTTCAATCAAAAGTTTGTTATTTTAAAATAGCACCGGAGTGTGTTATTACCTCTCTGGCAGAGTTTGAAGAAGAATCTACCAGAGTTTTGCTATGATTTTAGCCGGAGTAGTTAAGATCATATTGCTGTTCTCGGCCATCTGAGGAGTGAGGTAAACTTCAGATCAGGGGACAGCGGGCAGATGAATCTGCATAGAGGTATGTAGCAGTTTTTATTTTCTGACAATGGAATTGATGAGAAAATCCTGCCATACCGATATAATGTCATGTATGTATACTTTACACTTCAGTATTCTGGGGAATGGTACTTCACTAGAATTACACTGTAAGAAATACATAAAGCTGTTTAATAACTAGAGATTATGTTTTTTTTTATAAACTTTCTTTATTTCGGCTTTTCAGAACAATACAATACATTGATAAGTATGACCAATGATTCAAGATACATATTGCAGAGTTCACTTTTATGAGGGTACCATACTCAATTCAAAGTCCAATCAGTTCTGCTAGTAATGTTAGTGAATTTATGTGATTCAATAGAGTTCGTTCTTTCCAGCCATTTTATAATAAACATAAACAAATTATACTAAGATAAACTGACCCTTAAAGGAACCTCTCAAGGGGATCAGTTAACAATTAACCTTCAACAATGAACAATGAGCATGCTGTAGCTTGGCATTACAATCTTGGTACTCATCTGTACAGTTCTGATTTTACCTGGCACAACCTGTTTTGTGACATAGTTCATATATGATAGCGTGAGTATAAACTTTCCCTCTCTCACAACACCGTCAGTCGAAAGTCCACTGTCCTGTGAGTTGTTTTTCTAAGATGTAAATAGTGTCTCTAAATGGATAGATAATTTGTTTCTGTGTCTCTCTGGCTAGTGTGTGTATAAAGGGTTCCCACTTTTCAAAAAATTTCGCTGTTCTTTTATTTGGGTCTTCCAATGTATCCCACTTTTCTTTAGTGAGCTGTGTGAGGATGAGGTTTTTCAACTCATTAAGTTTCGGGATTTTGCCAGAAGGCCAATGTTTCAGAATAAGTTTCTTGGCCAAAATAATCACATTAATAATAAAGGGTCTGGCTGCTACCGGGGTGTTATCTAGTTTCAGGAACAGGATTTGTTCCTCTCTGAGAGGGGTGTCAGTTGAAGTGAGAACCTTAATCCAATAAGCTATCTGAGCCCAGTACTTCCTAATATGTGGACAGTGGAGTATAAAGTGGAGTATGCTGGGATCCTTGAACTGACACTTCGGACATATGTTAGGTATTGTTGTATTCCATTTTTTAAGGACTTTCGGGATCATGTAGGCTTGATGGAGCATCTTTGTATGGGCTTCCCTGAGATCTGTGGCCAAAGTGGCCTTTCTAATGTGTTGAAAGCTATCAATGATCACCTGGTGTGTCACCTCAATGTCCAGAGCGTCAGACCAGTTCAAAACTATGTTATTTATAGTGTGCTGTTCAATGTCGTGTAGTAATGTTTTGTAAAACAATGAGATGGAATGTTTGCCATGTTTGAAGACTGAAATAGTAGCCTCCAACCCTGAGTGTCCCACTAGGGACGGTGAGCCTCTAATTATCTGGTTAACATAGTGCTTGGTTTGCAGATATGCATAGTGATGTATATTCGGTATTTCAAACTCTCTTTGCAACTCCTGAAAAGTCTTGACCTCACTTGTTCCCATTTTGAACAATTGACTAACCTTCTTTAGGCCCCTCTCGTACCATATCAAAAAGGGCTTTGTGGAGTAGCCTGCTATAAAATTAGGGTTTCCCCTCAAGGGAAGATGTTTAGAATATGTATTGTCTATTTTCAACCATTTACATACTTTTTGCCATGCTCTCAGTGGTTCAATAAGGGGCAGATGTGAACCCATCGCCTTCTCAGCCTGTGTTCTAGTTAGGTGTGGTAACATTTCTAGTGACATGGGAGCAATCAGCTCCTGCTCTAGCTGTGAGTGTGCAAAACAGCCCTCCCCTGTCAGCCAGTCTAACACTATTTTCCCAGATGTGACCCAGTTATATAGCTTGATATTAGGTAGGCCAAAACCTCCCATTCCCCTTGTGGCTGTAAGTTTTTGTAGGCTGACTCTATGTTTTTTGTTGTTCCAGACAAAGGCCAGAATCGTTTTATTAAGGGTATTGAGGTCAGATTTTCTAAGCGTGAGAGGCAGCATCTGCATTGTATACAATATCCTGGGAAAAATGGACATCTTTATCAGGCTGATCCTACCCGTCAGGGACAAAGGCAGGCCTCCCCAAGCTTTTAGTTGAGCTACTATGGATCCTATCAATTGTCTGTAGTTGAGGTCATACCATTTATGTGGATTAGCACTCAGCTGGATTCCCAAATATTTGAAGCTACTCTTTACTATCTTAAATTGAAAATCTGGCAGCCTCACTCCTCCCCCAGGATGCAGCCACAGAAGTTCTGATTTGCTGTTATTTATCTGGTACCCTGAAATTTCCCCGAACATTTTAATTATGGAGATCAGGGGTGGTAGATTGGTGGGCGGGTTGGGAATAGCTAAAATCATGTCATCTGCGTACAGAGACAGATGAATCGTCTCCTTCCCTATCTTAAGGCCCTGTAGTGTATTCCTAATTTTCACTGCCAGCGGTTCCAATGCCAAGTCGAACAATAGTGGGGAGAGGGGGCATCCCTGCCTGGTCCCCCTTCCTAGTTTGAAGGATTCGGAGAGTCCTCCATTAATAATCAATGCTGCCCTAGGGTCAGAATAGAGCCGCTGGATCATTTGCAGAAATTCCCCTCGGATCCCAAATTTCTCCAAAGAATAGAATAAGTGTCCCCATAAGACTTTATCAAAAGCCTTCTCCGCGTCTACGGCCAGAAGGCACGCTTCCGGGAGCGGGGACGGTATGTCCGATATGTTATAGTTAACCCAGTAGTGTGAGATAATTAACTGAAGCTTTCTGATATTCGAGACAGAGGAGCGGCCCTTAACAAATCCTGTCTGATCTTTATGAAGGAGGGATTGCAGAATTTTCATTAATCTATTTGCTAGGATTTTAGTTAGGATTTTATAGTCGCTGTTTAGGAGCGAGATAGGTCTGTACGACTCCCTCAAAGTTGGGTCTTTTCCTGGTTTGGCTATCAGCGTAATATTAGCTTCTACAAATCTATTTGAGATATCAATTTGTCCAGCCAGTAGGCCGTTATATAGTGTTTCTAGGTCCTCCACAACATTTGGAAGCAAGATCTTATAAAATTCGCCTGGCAGTCCATCAGGACCTGGCGTTTTCCCTTGTGGGGACCCCCTGATAACACAGGTTATTTCCTGTTTGGTTATGGGTAGATTCAAGGCATTCGACTCTGAGTCAGACAGGCGAGGGAGTTGCAGATGTGACCAAAATTGGTCTCTAAGCTCAATGTCAATGTCTGTGGGACAGTAAAGGTTTTGGTAGTACTCCCTAAAGGCCTGCGCTATTCTATCATTGTCTTTCTCCATGGAGTCCCCCACTTTTATGCTAGTTATTAAATTGTTTGGCCTTATAATCTTTGTCAGTGCTGCCAGATATTTGTCTGTCTTGTTACCGTGCCTGTAGAAGAGGCCTGAAGCCCTATTCAATGTTCTCAAGGAGCTATCCAATAGGTATGTGTCCCTTTGTTGTTTGACCGCATAGTAATGTTCTCTGTTTTGTGTGGTGTGGTATCTTAAGTATTTATTGTATGCATTTTTAAGTTGTCGGAGGAGGAGGTCTGCTCTTGCTTTATATTGTTTTTTCAGTATTATCGTGTAGGTTGTGATTGCTCCTCTCAGGACCGCTTTAGCGGCCTCCCAGAATAACATCGGTTTATCTCTATGGGCAGAGTTGGCCTCGCTGTAGTATTGCCACTCTTTGTTAAGGAAGGTGTGAAAGTTAACATCATTATATAGGTATGCTGGGAATCTCCATGTGTGTCCCCTCCGTTCTGGTGCCCCCAGACTTAATCGCAACTGAATGGGTGTGTGGTCTGAGAGGGTTATATCTAGTATTTTTGCGTTTTCCACCTTTGGGGTCAGTGACATGGAGAGTAAGAAGTAGTCTATGCGGGACATGGTGTGTTTTGCGGTGGAAATGCAAGTGTAATTTTTCCCTTCCGGGTTCCTATCTCTCCATATATCTCTGAGTCCCAGTGTGTTTTGAAATTTAGTTAAGATGCGGGTCTCTATTTTAGCATTCCTGTTGATTCCAGGGGTGGTACCCCTCCAGGCCGGGTCTCTAAATCTATCTACGGGCGTGTGCGGAGCAATGTTAAAATCCCCTCCTATCACCAATGGTAGGTGAATAAATGGTAATAGTTTATTGTGCAACCCGGTCCAAAATTCATGCTTCTGGTTGGGTGGCCCATATACCCCACATAGCACCAGAGCGAGCTCCTGTATTTTAAGGTGTAGGATAATGTAACGCCCTTCCGTGTCTATTGTCTTGTTAATTATGGTGTATGGGAGTCCTTTTTTAAAGAGGACCGCTATTCCCCTCGCTCTACGTGATTCGTATGGGGTGTACACTACTTCTGCCACCCAGCCCTGTTTCAGTTTCTGGTGTTCTACTTGAGTTAGATGAGTTTCCTCCAATATTGCTATGTCAGTTTTAAGGGATCTAAGGTGTTTTAGAATGGCTTTGCGTTTGATGGGAGACGTAATGCCTCCCACATTCCACGCAATGATGTTTAGTTGTGCCATGGCTCCACACTGCTTGTATAAGAAAGTATCTTACCGTGTTTACGTGTCTTATGCCGGCTCATGGTGTCATAAGCAGTCTCAGTCAAGCCTGTCATATGGCAAAGTAACACACTGCAGTCTGTAAGATTGAGTATTTGGTTAGGATCAACATCACAATACTTATCTAAGAAATTGTCAGTTTTAAGCTCCCCACCCCTGCTCAGGTTTGAGTAAACGTTACACAAGGTTATCCTCACAACATGCTCAACAGGTGAAATATAACGTACATAATTACTGTGTACAACATGATGAAACAACAAAACAAACATAGCTAATAATATCAGCATTTAAATCTCTTTTATAAGTTCCTATGGGTAGGGACTATGTAACCTTTATCTCCCTCACCTATGAAATGATAGTTTAAGTGATTCTTATAGACAAGTGTGACAAGATTCTTTACCTTCAAGTCAATTTACTGTATGTAGATCTTCCTGATTCTGCATTTAGAATGTGCATCGAGGGCTCTCATTATGACTCTAAGGGCGATTAGGCCCCATCCCTCAGAACAACAATAAGTTCAATTTCATCCCCTAAATGGCATCTCGAGAATGGATCTTAGACTCTCTCAATGTCAGTCTGGGACATTTCTTCCTGCAGCAGTGTCTTTTTCTTCTTCCTCTAGAAACTTTTGCAGCTGTCTAGTGGAGTCAAAGAGTTTATGTCCCGTTGGCGTGTGGATCCTTAACTTTGCAGGGTACAGTAGTGAAACTTGTCTTCCTTTTTCTATGAGCGTTTTACAGTATGGTGCAAATTCTCGTCTTCTCCTGGTTACTTCGATTGAATAATCTTGAAAGATCAGTAACCTTCTCCCTTCAAACTGTATCGGGCCGTTTTGTCTGTATGCTCTTAGGATGGTCACCTTATGTTGGAAGTTTAGATACTTGACCATTACTTGTCTCGGGAATTTTGACTGGTCTCTGTTCCCTCCTGGGGTCCCCACCCTATGTGCTCTCTCTACACAAAAGGGCGTCAAGGAGTTTGGTATTTTCAGGATCTCTGGCAGTGTTTGTTCAGCAAAGTTAATGAGGGTGGTGCTGGCCACAGTTTCTGGCAGCCCCACTATACGAAGGTTATTTCTTCGTGATCTATTTTCTAGATCATCTAGTTTCTCTGATAGCATTGTATTTTGCTTTTGTAGTGCTGTTATAGTTGTGGCTTGGGACCTCTGCAGATCTTCTACCCCTGACACCCGATGTTCCGCTCTGGTGATTCTGTTGGCCATCTGTTTCAGGTCAGCCGCCATGGCGTCCTGGCCAGTTTGTAGGTGCTCCAATTTGGGGAGAAATAAGGCCGAGAGCTGTGCGACTATAGGGTGTGGGTCTGGATTCATGGCGTCGTGTTCTATCTCCCCTCCTCCTGCCACCATCTGTGTCTCAGCCTGATGTTTGGCTTTCCTGTCTGTTTGTTTATTTCTTGCCGCCATCGTGCTCGTAGCTTTCTGAAAGCTGCTGTAATATTTCTGCATACAGTGACTTTTATAAGAATAAGGGCCACTGAGCCTGAGCCAAACCGGAAGGTCTAAGTGTGGTTCCTAGTATGTCTGGGTGTTGTGTCCCTGACCCAGGATCAGATCCCTCTTTTATCCCCTGTTTGTGTTGGAAGTATACGCCACTTTTTGTTTGCCTTTCCTTATAGGGGGTGCTTGCAGCTTTAGTTATGAGTATGTAATGTCCTGATAATGATATAAAAGCACCCACCTAGCTTCTCAATGTTACATTAGTGTGGCCTTCTGCCCTCACATCCGGGGCCTTGTAGCTGTGGAAGTCCGGAGAGGGAGATATCCGGTCATTTATAGTTCGGTCATTTAATGTCCCCTTTCTGCATCTCCGTATTGTGTGTTATAGGCAGATTTGAAAAGCCCATTAACTGTGTTGCAAGTGTTGGCTGCCATAACATCGGTAATTGTCACTTTTGTTTTCAGTGTTGCTTTATGTGGCCTGAGACAGAAATACCTCGTGGTCGCGGTAGGCTAGATGATATACAGCCTTGTGTCTCTGTACTATTCTCCTGTCAACTCCGCTTGTCAGGGCACTCCGTTCAGTGTGTCTGTGCCGTTAATCAACTTGTAATGTCAGTTACTTGTCGTCCACGTGAGTGGATCGTACTGCGCCTATCGCGCTACTAAATACTTTACCCTCCGGTGGTGGAGCAGATCTCTCACTCCCTCCTTTTATTTACCGGGCTAGCTTCTCTTCCTACAGCCCAAGGTAGTTGTCTGGTCGGGTTTTGGTAACAGATTTTACTGTTATTACAGGAGCGGTCGCGGAGCTCCTTCTTCATGCGACCGTTCCCATGGCCCGCCCACCGGAAGTCTCAACTAGAGATTATGTTTAACGTTTTTGCTGGAATGTAAAATCGTTTTCATTTGCTGAGGTACTGTGTGAATAAATGTTTGGGCACTTTTTTTCCACTTGGCAGTTGCTTAATCTGTTTTTCTGACAGTTTCTGTTCTCCCTCACTGCTGTGTGTGAGGGGGAGGGGCCGTTTTTTGGCGCTTTTTCTATGCATCAAATATTTCAGTCAGCAACTCATTGTATTCCCTGCATGATCCGGTTCATCTCTACAGAGCTCAGGGGTCTTCAAACTTATTTTGAGGGAGGTAATTTCTCTCAGCAGAGCTGTGAGAATTATAGTTTGACTGAGATAAAAAACGTTTATTCTGTAATTTGTTTCCTGCTTTCAGAATTTGTTATCTTTGCTAATGGGATTAAACCTTTGCTAAAGTTGTGTTGTTTACAAGGATTGAGGCTATAACTGTTTCAATTTATTAATTTTCAACTGTCATAGATCTTCTGTGCTTCTTAAAGGCACAGTACATTTTAATATTATTCTAATTGAATTGTATTTCCAAGTTGCAAGTTTATTTGCTAGTGTGTTAAACATGTCTGATTCAGAGGATGATACCTGTGTCATTTGTTGCAATGCCAAAGTGGAGCCCAATAGAAATTTATGTACTAACTGTATTGATGCTACTTTAAATAAAAGTCAATCTGTACAAATTGAACAAATTTCACCAAACAACGAGGGGAGAGTTATGCCGACTAACTCGCCTCACGTGTCAGTACCTACATCTCCCGCTCAAAGGGAGGTGCGTGATATTGTAGCGCCGAGTACATCTGGGCGGCCATTACAAATCACATTACAGGATATGGCTACTGTTATGACTGAGGTTTTAACTAAATTACCAGAACTAAGAGGTAAGCGTGATCACTCTGGGGTGAGAACAGAGTGCGCTGATAATATTAGGGCCATGTCAGACACTGCGTCACAGGTGGCAGAACATGAGGACGGAGAACTTCATTCTGTGGGTGACGGTTCTGATCCAAACAGACTGGATTCAGATATTTCAAATTTTAAATTTAAACTGGAAAACCTCCGTGTATTACTAGGGGAGGTGTTAGCGGCTCTGAATGATTGTAACACAGTTGCAATACCAGAGAAAATGTGTAGGTTGGATAAATATTTTGCGGTACCGACGAGTACTGAGGTTTTTCCTATACCTAAGAGACTTACTGAAATTGTTACTAAGGAGTGGGATAGACCCGGTGTGCCGTTCTCACCCCCTCCGATATTTAGAAAAATGTTTCCAATAGACGCCACCACAAGGGACTTATGGCAAACGGTCCCTAAGGTGGAGGGAGCAGTTTCTACCTTAGCTAAGCGTACCACTATCCCGGTGGAGGATAGCTGTGCTTTTTCAGATCCAATGGATAAAAAGTTAGAGGGTTACCTTAAGAAAATGTTTGTTCAACAAGGTTTTATATTGCAACCCCTTGCATGCATTGCGCCGATCACGGCTGCAGCGGCATTCTGGATTGAGTCTCTGGAAGAGAACATTGGTTCAGCTACTCTGGACGACATTACGGACAGGCTTAGAGTCCTTAAACTAGCTAATTCATTCATTTCGGAGGCCGTAGTACATCTTACTAAACTTACGGCGAAGAATTCAGGATTCGCCATTCAGGCACGCAGGGCGCTGTGGCTAAAATCCTGGTCAGCTGATGTTACTTCTAAGTCTAAATTGCTTAATATACCTTTCAAAGGGCAGACCTTATTCGGGCCCGGGTTGAAAGAGATTATCGCTGACATTACAGGAGGTAAAGGCCATGCCCTGCCTCAGGACAAAGCCAAAGCCAAGACTAGACAGTCTAATTTTCGTTCCTTTCGTAATTTCAAAGCAGGAGCAGCATCAACTTCCTCTGCACCAAAACAGGAAGGAGCTGTTGCTCGCTACAGACAAGGCTGGAAACCTAACCAGTCCTGGAACAAGGGCAAGCAGACTAGGAAACCTGCTGCTGCCCCTAAAACAGCATGAATTGAGGGCCCCCGATCCGGGATCGGATCTAGTGGGGGGCAGACTTTCTCTCTTCGCCCAGGCTTGGGCAAGAGATGTTCAGGATCCCTGGGCGCTAGAGATAATATCTCAGGGATACCTTCTGGACTTCAAATACTCTCCTCCAAGAGAGAGATTTCATCTGTCAAGATTGTCAACAATCCAGACAAAGAAAGAGGCGTTTCTACGCTGCGTACAAGAGCTCTTGTTAATGGGAGTAATCTATCCAGTTCCACGATCGGAACAGGGACAGGGGTTTTACTCAAATCTGTTTGTGGTTCCCAAAAAAGAGGGAACTTTCAGACCAATCCTGGACTTAAAGATCCTAAACAAATTCCTAAGAGTTCCATCGTTCAAGATGGAGACTATTCGGACAATTTTACCTATGATCCAAGAGGGTCAATACATGACCACTGTAGATTTAAAAGATGCTTACCTTCACATACCGATTCACAAAGATCATTATCGGTACCTAAGGTTTGCCTTCCTAGACAGGCATTACCAGTTTGTGGCTCTTCCATTCGGATTGGCTACAGCTCCAAGAATCTTCACAAAGGTTCTGGGTGCTCTTCTGGCGGTACTAAGACCGCGGGGAATCTCGGTAGCTCCATACCTAGACGACATTCTGATACAAGCTTCAAGCTTTCAAACTGCCAAGTCTCATACAGAGTTAGTGCTGGCATTTCTAAGGTCACATGGATGGAAGGTGAACGAAAAGAAAAGTTCACTCGTTCCACTCACAAGAGTTCCCTTCCTGGGGACTCTTATAGATTCTGTAGAAATGAAGATTTACCTGACAGAGGACAGGCTAACAAGACTTCAAAGTGCTTGCCGCACCCTTCATTCCATTCAACACCCGTCAGTGGCTCAATGCATGGAGGTAATCGGCTTAATGGTAGCGGCAATGGACATAGTACCCTTTGCACGCTTACACCTCAGACCACTGCAACTGTGCATGCTAAGTCAGTGGAATGGGGATTACTCAGACTTATCCCCTTCTCTGAATCTGGATCAAGAGACCAGAAATTCTCTTCTATGGTGGCTTTCTCGGCCACATCTGTCCAGGGGGATGCCATTCAGCAGACCAGACTGGACAATTGTAACAACAGACGCCAGCCTTCTAGGTTGGGGTGCCGTCTGGAATTCTCTGAAGGCTCAGGGACAATGGAGTCAGGAGGAGAGTCTCCTGCCAATAAACATTCTGGAATTGAGAGCAGTTCTCAATGCCCTCCTGGCTTGGCCCCAGTTGACAACTCGGGGGTTCATCAGGTTTCAGTCGGACAACATCACGACTGTAGCTTACATCAACCATCAGGGAGGGACAAGAAGCTCCCTAGCTATGATGGAAGTATCAAAGATAATTTGCTGGGCAGAGTCTCACTCTTGCCACCTGTCAGCAATCCACATCCCGGGAGTGGAGAACTGGGAGGCGGATTTCTTAAGTCGTCAAACTTTTCATCCGGGGGAGTGGGAACTTCATCCGGAGGTCTTTGCCCAAATACTTCGACGTTGGGGCAAACCAGAGATAGATCTCATGGCGTCTCGACAGAACGCCAAGCTTCCTCGTTACGGGTCCAGATCCAGGGATCCAGGAGCAGTCCTGATAGATGCTCTGACAGCACCTTGGGACTTCAGGATGGCTTACGTGTTTTCACCCTTCCCGTTGCTTCCTCGATTGATTGCCAGAATCAAACAAGAGAGAGCATCAGTGATTCTAATAGCACCTGCGTGGCCACGCAGGACTTGGTATGCAGACCTGGTGGACATGTCATCCTGTCCACCTTGGTCTCTACCTCTGAAACAGGACCTTCTGATACAGGGTCCCTTCAAACATCAAAATCTAACTTCTCTGAAGCTGACTGCTTGGAAATTGAACGCTTGATTTTATCAAGACGTGGATTTTCTGAGTCAGTTATTGATACCTTAATACAGGCTAGGAAACCTGTTACCAGAAAGATTTACCATAAGATATGGCGTAAATACCTATATTGGTGTGAATCCAAAGGTTACTCTTGGAGTAAGGTTAGGATTCCTAGGATATTGTCTTTTCTACAAGAAGGTTTAGAAAAGGGTTTATCTGCTAGTTCATTAAAGGGACAGATCTCAGCTCTGTCCATTCTGTTACACAAACGTCTGTCAGAAGTTCCTGACGTCCAGGCTTTTTGTCAGGCTTTGGCCAGAATTAAGCCTGTGTTTAAAACTGTTGCTCCACCATGGAGTTTAAACCTTGTTCTTAATGTTTTACAGGGCGTTCCGTTTGAACCCCTTCATTCCATTGATATAAAGTTGTTATCTTGGAAAGTTCTATTTTTAATGGCTATTTCCTCGGCTCGAAGAGTCTCTGAATTATCAGCCTTACATTGTGATTCTCCTTATTTGATTTTTCATTCGGATAAGGTAGTCCTGCGTACTAAACCTGGGTTCTTACCTAAGGTAGTTACTAACAGGAATATCAATCAAGATATTGTTGTTCCTTCTTTATGCCCAAATCCTTCTTCAAAGAAGGAACGTCTACTGCACAACCTGGATGTAGTCCGTGCTCTAAAATTTTTACTTACAGGCAACTAAGGAATTTCGACAAACGTCTTCTCTGTTTGTCATTTACTCTGGGCAGAGGAGAGGTCAAAAAGCTTCCGCTACCTCTCTTTCTTTTTGGCTTCGTAGCATAATTCGTTTAGCTTATGAGACTGCTGGACAGCAGCCTCCTGAAAGAATTACAGCTCATTCTACTAGAGCTGTGGCTTCCACTTGGGCCTTCAAGAATGAGGCCTCTGTTGAACAGATTTGCAAGGCTGCAACTTGGTCTTCGCTTCATACTTTTTCCAAATTTTACAAATTTGACACTTTTGCTTCTTCGGAGGCTATTTTTGGGAGAAAGGTTCTTCAGGCAGTGGTTCCTTCTGTATAAAGAGCCTGCCTATCCCTCCCGTCATCCGTGTACTTTTGCTTTGGTATTGGTATCCCAGAAGTAATGATGACCCGTGGACTGATCACACTTAACAGAAGAAAACATAATTTATGCTTACCTGATAAATTCCTTCCTTCTGTAGTGTGATCAGTCCACGGCCCGCCCTGTTTTTAAGGCAGGTAAATATTTTTTAATTTATACTCCAGTCACCACTTCACCCTTGGCTTTTCCTTTCTCGTTGGTCCTTGGTCGAATGACTGGGAGTGACGTAGAGGGGAGGAGCTATATGCAGCTCTGCTGGGTGAATCCTCTTGCACTTCCTGTTGGGGAGGAGTAATATCCCAGAAGTAATGATGACCCGTGGACTGATCACACTACAGAAGAAAGGAATTTATCAGGTAAGCATAAATTATGTTTTTATTGGTGCGAATCCAAGGGATACTCATGGAGTAGGGTTAGGATTCCTAGGATGTTGTCCTTTCTCCAAGAAGGATTGGAGAAGGGATTATCAGCTAGGTCCTTAAAGGGACAAATTTCTGCTTTGTCAATTATACTACACAAGCGTCTGGCGTATGTCCCAGACGTTCAGTCTTTTTGTCAGGCTTTAATCAGAATCAAGCCTGTGTTTAAACCTATTGCTCCGCCATGGAGTCTGAATTTAGTTCTCAATGTTCTTCAAGGGGTTCTGTTTGAACCCATGCATTCCATGGATATTAATCTTTTATCTTGGAAAGTTTTGTTCTTAGTTGCTATCTCTTCTGCTCGAAGGGTTTCTGAGCTTTTTGCGTTGTGATTCGCCTTATCTTATATTCCATTCTGATAAGGTGGTTTTGCGTACTAAACCTGGATTCCTTCCTAAGGTTGTTTCAAATAAGAATATTAATCAG
>NC_069505.1:407452575-407457575 GCF_027579735.1 Bombina bombina
TGCCAGAATCAAACAGGAGAGAGCATCAGTGATTCTAATAGCGCCTGCATGGCCACGCAGGACTTGGTATGCAGATCTAGTGGACATGTCATCCTGTCCACCTTGGTCGCTACCTCTGAAACAGGACCTTCTGATCCAGGGTCCCTTCAAACATCAAAATCTAATTTCTCTGAAGCTGACTGCTTGGAAATTGAACGCTTGATTTTATCAAAACGTGGTTTTTCTGAGTCAGTTATTGATACCTTAATACAGGCTAGGAAGCCTGTTACCAGAAAGATTTACCATAAGATATGGCGCAAATACTTATATTGGTGCGAATCCAAGAGTTACTCATGGAGTAAGGTTAGGATTCCGAGGATATTGTCTTTTCTACAAGAAGGTTTAGAAAAGGGTTTATCCGCTAGTTCCTTAAAGGGACAGATTTCAGCTCTGTCCATTCTTTTACACAAACGTCTGTCAGAAGTTCCGGACGTTCAAGCTTTTTGTCAGGCTTTAGCTAGGATCAAGCCTGTGTTTAAAACTGTTGCTCCACCATGGAGTTTGAACTTAGTTCTTAATGTTTTACAGGGGGTTCCGTTTGAACCCCTTCATTCCATTGATATCAAGTTGTTATCTTGGAAAGTTCTGTTTTTAATGGCAATTTCCTCGGCTCGAAGAGTCTCTGAGTTATCTGCCTTACATTGTGATTCTCCTTATCTGATTTTTCATTCAGACAAGGTAGTTCTGCGTACTAAACCTGGGTTCCTACCTAAGGTGGTCACTAACAGGAATATCAATCAAGAGATTGTGGTTACATCTTTGTGTCCTAATCCTTCTTCGAAAAAGGAACGTCTGCTACACAATCTAGATGTAGTCCGTGCCCTGAAATTTTATCTACAGGCAACTAAGGATTTTCGACAAACGTCTTCCCTGTTTGTCGTTTATTCTGGTCAGAGGAGAGGTCAAAAAGCTTCGGCTACCTCTCTCTCCTTTTGGCTTCGTAGCATAATACGGTTAGCCTATGAGACTGCTGGACAGCAGCCTCCTGAAAGAATTACAGCACATTCTACTAGAGCTGTGGCTTCCACTTGGGCCTTTAAGAATGAGGCTTCTGTTGAACAGATTTGCAAGGCTGCAACTTGGTCTTCTCTTCATACTTTTTCCAAATTTTACAAATTTGACACTTTTGCTTCTTCGGAGGCTGTTTTTGGGAGAAAGGTTCTTCAGGCAGTGGTTCCTTCCGTATAAAGAGCCTGCCTGTCCCTCCCGTCATCCGTGTACTTTAGCTTTGGTATTGGTATCCCATAAGTAATGGATGATCCGTGGACTGGATACACTTAACAAGAGAAAACATAATTTATGCTTACCTGATAAATTTATTTCTCTTGTAGTGTATCCAGTCCACGGCCCGCCCTGTCACTTTAAGGCAGGTAATTTTTCCATTAAACTACAGTCACCACTGTACCCTATGGTTTTCCTTTCTCTGCATGTTTTCGGTCGAATGACTGGTAATGGCAGTTAGGGGAGGAGCTATATAGCAGCTCTGCTGGGTGAATCCTCTTGCACTTCCTGTTGGGGAGGAGTTAATATCCCATAAGTAATGGATGATCCGTGGACTGGATACACTACAAGAGAAATAAATTTATCAGGTAAGCATAAATTATGTTTTTTTATATCTTCAATCAAAAGTTTGTTATTTTAAACGACACCGGAGTGTGTTGTTTCCCTCTCAGGCAGAATTTGAAGAAGAATCTACCTGAGTTTTTGTATATGATCTTAGCGGACGTAACTAAGATCCGTTTGCTGTTCTCGGCCATTCTGAGGAGTAAGGTAACTTCAGATCAGGGGACAGCGGGCAGGTTCACCTGCAAAGAGGTATGTTGCAGTATATTATTTTCTAAGGAATGGAATTGACTTTGAAAATACTGCTAATACCGATATAATGTAAGTACAGCCTTAAATGCAGTAGTAGCAACTGGTATCAGGCTGACATGTATATATGTTTACACTTAAGTATTTCTGGGGAATGGCACTTCACTGGGTAAATACTGTATGCATATAACTTTTAGCCTAACTTGCAGTGTGAGCGACTAGCAGCAGGCTTTTTAATGACATTTCATATATTAGATTTTAAACGTTTACTGGCATGTTAAATCGTTTAATTATCTGAGGTACTTGGTGAAAATTGTTTTGGGCTTTATTTTCCACATGGCTGTCGTTTGTTTTAAATTAAAACAGTTTACTGAGCTTCCCTCACTGTTGTAGTGTGAGTGGGAGGGGCCTATTTTGGCGCTTTTACTACGCATCAGAAATTCAGTCACAGTCTGTCTTTTTCTCCCTGCATGATCCAGGACGTCTCCACAGAGCTCAGGGATCTTCAAAACTAGTTTTGAGGGAGGTAATCACTCACAGCAGATCTGTGAGACTGTGCTTGACTGTGATAAAAACGCTTATATTGTCAATTGTTATACGTTTTTTTCTGATATTAAGGGTTAATCATCCATTGCTAATGTGTGCAATCCTTTGCTAAATTTGGTTTATATAACTAATCCGGTTCATTTTTATTCAACTGTGTCAGTTTTTTGTGTGCTTCTTAAAGGCACAGTAACGTTTTTACATATTGCTTGTAAATTTAGTTGAAAAGTATTTCCAAGCTTGCTAGTCTAATTGCTAGTTTGTTTAAACATGTCTGACACAGAGGAAACTCTTTGTGCAATATGTTCAAAAGCCAAGGTGGAGCCCAATAGAAATTTGTGTACTAATTGCATTGATGCTACTTTAAATAAAAGTCAATCTGTACATGTTAAGCAACATTCACCAGACAACGAGGGGGAAGTTATGCCGACTAACTTGCCTCACGTGTCAGTACCTGCATCTCCCGCTCAGGAGGTGCGTGATATTGTAACGCCAAGTACATCAGGGCGGCCATTACAAATCACTTTACAAGACATGGCTAATGTTATGACTGAAGTTTTGTCTAAATTGCCAGAACTTAGAGGTAAACGAGATCACTCTGGGATGAGAACAGAGTATACTGATAATGCTAGGGCCATGTCTGATACTGCGTCACAATTTGCAGAGCATGAGGACGGAGAGCTTCATTCTGCGGGTGACGGATCTGATCCAAATAAATTGGATTCAGACATTTCAAATTTTAAGTTTAAGCTGGAAAACCTCCGTGTATTGCTAGGGGAGGTGTTAGCGGCTCTGAATGATTGTAACACAGTTGCAATCCCAGAGAAAATGTGTAGGTTGGATAAATATTTTGCGGTACCGACGAGTACTGACGTTTTTCCTATACCTAAGAGACTTACTGAAATTATTACTAAGGAGTGGGACAGACCCGGTGTGCCTTTCTCACCCCCTCCTATATTCAGAAAAATGTTTCCAATAGACGCCACCACACGGGACTTATGGCAAACGGTCCCTAAGGTGGAGGGAGCAGTTTCTACTTTAGCTAAGCGTACCACTATCCCGGTGGAGGATAGCTGTGCCTTTTCAGATCCAATGGATAAAAAGTTAGAGGGTTACCTTAAGAAAATGTTTGTTCAACAAGGTTTAATATTACAACCCCTTGCATGCATTGCGCCTGTCACGGCTGCGGCAGCATTTTGGTTTGAGTCTCTGGAAGAGACCCTTGACTCAGCGACATTGGATGAGATTTCACTTAAGCTTAAAACCCTTAAGCTAGCTAATTCATTTATTTCTGATGCCATAGTACATTTAACTAAATTTACGGCTAAGAATTCCGGATTCGCCATTCAGGCACGCAGAGCGCTGTGGCTAAAATCCTGGTCAGCTGATGTAACTTCTAAATCAAAACTACTTAACATACCTTTCAAGGGGCAGACTTTATTCGGGCCCGGTTTGAAAGAAATTATCGCTGATATTACGGGAGGTAAAGGCCATGCCCTGCCTCAAGACAGAGCCAAACCCAGGGCTAGACAGTCTAATTTTCGTGCCTTTCGTAATTTCAAGGCAGGAGCAGCTTCAACTTCCTCTGCTCCAAAACAGGAAGGAGCTGTTGCTCGCTACAGACAAGGCTGGAAACCTAACCAGGCCTGGAACAAGGGCAAGCAGGCCAGAAAGCCTGCTGCTGCCCCTAAGACAGCATGAAGTGAGGGCCCCCGATCCGGTAACGGATCTAGTGGGGGGCAGACTCTCTCTCTTCGCCCAGGCTTGGGCAAGAGATGTCTAGGATCCCTGGGTGTTGGAGATCATATCTCAGGGATATCTTCTGGACTTCAAAGCTTCTCCTCCACAAGGGAGATTTCACCTTTCAAGGTTGTCAACAAACCAGATAAAGAAAGAGGCGTTTCTACGCTGTGTACAAGACCTTTTACTAATGGGAGTGATCCATCCAGTTCCGCGGTCGGAACACGGACAAGGGTTTTACTCAAATCTGTTTGTGGTTCCCAAAAAAGAGGGAACCTTCAGACCAATATTGGATTTAAAGATCCTAAACAAATTCCTAAGAGTTCCATCATTCAAGATGGAAACTATTCGGACAATCTTACCCATGATCCAAAGAGGTCAGTACATGACCACAGTGGATTTAAAGGATGCTTACCTTCACATACCGATTCACAGAGAACATTACCGGTATCTAAGGTTTGCCTTCCTAGACAAGCATTACCAGTTTGTAGCTCTTCCCTTCGGGTTGGCTACGGCTCCAAGAATCTTTACAAAGGTTCTGGGCTCTCTTCTGGCGGTACTAAGACCGCGAGGAATTTCGGTAGCTCCGTACCTAGACGACATTCTGATACAAGCGTCAAGCTTTCAAACTGCCAAGTCTCATACAGAATTAGTACTGGCATTTCTAAGATCACATGGGTGGAAAGTAAACGAGGAGAAGAGTTCTCTCTTACCACTCACAAGAGTTCCCTTCTTGGGGACTCTTATAGATTCTGTAGAAATGAAAATTTACCTGACAGAGGACAGGTTAACAAAGCTTCTAAATGCTTGCCGTGCCCTTCATTCCATTCAACACCCGTCAGTGGCTCAATGCATGGAGGTAATCG